>NC_053390.1:700794207-700867499 GCF_905171765.1 Bufo bufo | reverse complement strand
TGAGCGAACAAGTGGATGTTCGGGTTCGAGAAGTTCGGCCGAACTTCCCGGAAATGTTCGGGTTCGGGATCCGAACCCGACCCGAACTTCGTCCCGAACCCGAACCCCATTGAAGTCAATGGGGACCCGAACTTTTGGGCACTAAAAAGGCTGTAAAACAGCCCAGGAAAGAGCTAGAGGGCTGCAAAAGGCAGCAACATGTAGGTAAATCCCCTGCAAACAAATGTGGATAGGGAAATTAATTAAAATAAAAATTAAAAAAATAAAAATTAACCAATATCAATTGGACAGAGGTCCCATAGCAGAGAATCTGGCTTCACGTCAGCAGAGAATCAGTCTCTTCATGCCATAGCAAAGAATCTGGCTTCATGTCAGCAGAGAATCAGTCTCTTCATGCCATAGCAGAGAATCTGGCTTCATGTCAGCGCAGAATCAGTCTTCATTTGATAGCAGAGAATCAGGCTTCACGTCACCCACCACTGGAACAGGCCACTGTCACATATTTAGGCCCCGGCACCCAGACAGAGGAGAGAGGTCCCGTAACAGAGAATCTGGCCTTATGTCAGCACAGTATCTGTCTTCATGTCATAGCAGAGAATCAGGCTTCACGTCACCCACCACTGGAACAGGCCACTGTCACACATTTAGGCCCCGTCACCCAGACAGAGGAGAGAGGTCCCGTAACAGAGAATCTGGCCTTATGTCAGCACAGAATCTGTCTTCATGTCATAGCAGAGAATCAGGCTTCACGTCACCCACCACTGGAACATGCCACTGTCACACATTTAGGCCCCGGCACCCAGGCAGAGGAGAGAGGTCCCGTAACAGAGAATCTGGCCTTATGTCAGCACAGAATCTGTCTTCATGTCATAGCAGAGAATCAGGCTTCACATCACCCACCACTGGAACAGGCCACTGTCACATATTTAGGCCCAGGCACCCAGGCAGAGGAGAGAGGTCCCGTAACAGAGAATCTGGCCTTATGTCAGCGCAGAATCAGTCTTCATGTCATAGCAGAGAATCAGGCTTCACGTCACCCACCACTGGAACAGGCCACTGTCACATATTTAGGCCCAGGCACCCAGGCAGAGGAGAGAGGTCCCGTAACAGAGAATCTGGCCTTATGTCAGCACAGAATCAGTCATCATGTCATAGCAGAGAATCAGGCTTCACGTCACCCACCACTGGAACAGGCCACTGTCACATATTTAGGCCCCGGCACCCAGACAGAGGAGAGAGGTCCCGTAACAGAGAATCTGGCCTTATGTCAGCGCAGAATCAGTCTTCATGTCATAGCAGAGAATCAGGCTTCACGTCACCCACCCTTGGAACAGGCCACTGTCACATATTTAGGCCCAGGCACCCAGGCAGAGGAGAGAGGTCCCGTAACAGAGAATCTGGCCTTATGTCAGCGCAGAATCAGTCTTCATGTCATAGCAGAGAATCAGGCTTCACGTCACCCACCACTGGAACAGGCCACTGTCACATATTTAGGCCCAGGCACCCAGGCAGAGGAGAGAGGTCCCGTAACAGAGAATCTGGCCTTATGTCAGCACAGAATCAGTCTTCATGTCATAGCAGAGAATCAGGCTTCACGTCACCCACCACTGGAACAGGCCACTGTCACATATTTAGGCCCCGGCACCCAGACAGAGGAGAGAGGTCCCGTAACAGAGAATCTGGCCTTATGTCAGCGCAGAATCAGTCTTCATGTCATAGCAGAGAATCAGGCTTCACGTCACCCACCCCTGGAACAGGCCACTGTCACATATTTAGGCCCAGGCACCCAGACAGAGGAGAGAGGTCCCGTAACAGAGAATCTGGCCTTATGTCAGCGCAGAATCAGTCTTCATGTCATAGAAGAGAATCAGGCTTCACGTCACCCACCACTGGAACAGGCCACTGTCACATATTTAGGCCCAGGCAACCAGGCAGAGGAGAGAGGTCCCGTAACAGAGAATCTGGCCTTATGTCAGCACAGAATCTGTCTTCATGTCATAGCAGAGAATCAGGCTTCACGTCACCCACCACTGGAACAGGCCACTGTCACATATTTAGGCCCCGGCACCCAGACAGAGGAGAGAGGTCCCGTAACAGAGAATCTGGCCTTATGTCAGCGCAGAATCAGTCTTCATGTCATAGCAGAGAATCAGGCTTCACGTCACCCACCACTGGAACAGGCCACTGTCAAATATTTAGACCCAGGCACAAAGGCAGAGGAGAGAGGTCCCGTAACAGAGAATCTGGCCTTATGTCAGCACAGAATCTGTCTTCATGTCATAGCAGAGAATCAGGCTTCACGTCACCGACCACTGGAACAGGCCACTGTCACATATTTAGGTCCAGGCACCCAGACAGAGGAAAGAGGTCCCGTAACAGAGAATCTGGCCTTATGTCAGCGCAGAATCAGTCTTCATGTCATAGCAGAGATTAAGGCTTCATGTCACCCACCACTGGAACAGGCCACTGTCACATATTTAGGCCCAGGCACCCAGGCAGAGGAGAGAGGTCCCGTAACAGAGAATCTGGCCTTATGTCAGCGCAGAATCAGTCTTCATGTCATAGCAGAGAATCAGGCTTCACGTCACCCACCCCTGGAACAGGCGACTGTCACATATTTAGGCCCAGGCACCCAGGCAGAGGAGAGAGTTCCCGTAACAGAGAATCTGGCCTTATATCAGCACAGAATCAGTCTTCATGTCATAGCAGAGAATCAGGCTTCACATCACCCACTACTGGAACAGGCCACTGTCACATATTTAGGCCCCGGCACCCAGACAGAGGAGAGAGGTCCCGTAACAGAGAATCTGGCCTTATGTCAGCGCAGAATCAGTCTTCATGTCATAGCAGAGAATCAGGCTTCACGTCACCCACCACTGGAACAGGCCACTGTCACATATTTAGGCCCAGACACCCAGGCAGAGGAGAGAGGTCCCGTAACAGAGAATCTGGCCTTATGTCAGCACAGAATTAGTCTTCATGTCATAGCAGAGAATCAGGCTTCACATCACCCACCACTGGAACAGGCCACTGTCACATATTTAGGCCCCTGCACCCAGACAGAGGAGAGAGGTCCCGTAACAGAGAATCTGGCCTTATGTCAGCGCAGAATCAGTCTTCATGTCATAGCAGAGAATCAGGCTTCACATCACCCACCACTGGAACAGGCCACTGTTACATATTTAGGCACAGGCACCCAGGCAGAGGAGAGAGGTCCCGTAACAGAGAATCTGGTCTTATGTCAGCACAGAATCTGTCTTCATGTCATAGCAGAGAATCAGGCTTCACGTCACCCACCACTGGAACAGGCCACTGTCACATATTTAGGCCCCGGCACCCAGACAGAGGAGAGAGGTCCCGTAACAGAGAATCTGGCCTTATGTCAGCACAGAATCAGTCTTCATGTCATAGCAGAGAATCAGGCTTCACGTCACCCACCACTGGAACAGGCCACTGTCACATATTTAGGCCCAGGCACCCAGACAGAGGAGAGAGGTCCCGTAACAGAGAATCTGGCCTTATGTCAGCACAGAATCAGTCTTCATGTCATAGCAGAGAATCAGGCTTCACGTCACCCACCACTGGAACAGGCCACTGTCACATATTTAGGCCCCGGCACCCAGACAGAGGAGAGAGGTCCCGTAACAGAGAATCTGGCCTTATGTCAGCGCACAATCAGTCTTCATGTCATAGCAGAGAATCAGGCTTCACGTCACCAACCACTGGAACAGGCCACTGTCACATATTTAGGCCCAGGCACCCAGGCAGAGGAGAGAGGTCCCGTAACAGAGAATCTGGCCTTATGTCAGCACAGAATCAGTCTTCATGTCATAGCAGAGAATCAGGCTTCACGTCACGCACTACTGGAACAGGCCACTGTCACATATTTAGGCCCCGGCACCCAGACAGAGGAGAGAGGTCCCGTAACAGAGAATCTGGCCTTATGTCAGCGCAGAATCAGTCTTCATGTCATAGCAGAGAATCAGGCTTCATGTCACCCACCACTGGAACAGGCCACTGTCACATATTTAGGCCCAGGCACCCAGGCAGAGGAGAGAGGTCCCGTAACAGAGAATCTGGCCTTATGTCAGCACAGAATCAGTCTTCATGTCATAGCATAGAATCAGGCTTCACGTCACCCACCACTGGAACAGGCCACTGTCACATATTTAGTTCCCGGCACCCAGACAGAGGAGAGAGGTCCCGAAACAGAGAATCTGGCCTTATGTCAGCGCAGAATCAGTCTTCATGTCATAGCAGAGAATCAGGCTTCAAGTCACCCACCACTGGAACAGGCGACTGTCACATATTTAGGCCCAGGCACCCAGGCAGAGGAGAGAGGTCCAGTAACAGAGAATCTGGCCTTATGTCAGCGCAGAATCAGTCTTCATGTCATAGCAGAGAATCAGGCTTCACGTCACCCACCACTGGAAGAGGCCACTGTCACATATTTAGGCCCAGGCACCCAGACAGAGGAGAGAGGTCCCGTAACAGAGAATCTGGCCTTATGTCAGCACAGAATCAGTCTTCATGTCATAGCAGAGAATCAGGCTTCACGTCACCCACCACTGGAACAGGCCACTGTCACATATTTAGGCCCAGGCACCCAGGCAGAGGAGAGAGGTCCCGTAACAGAGAATCTGGCCTTATGTCAGCGCAGAATCAGTCTTCATGTCATAGCAGAGAATCAGGCTTCACGTCACCCACCACTGGAACAGGCCACTGTCACACATTTAGGCCCCGGCACCCAGACAGAGGAGAGGTTCATTCAACTTTGGGTTGCCCCGCAATATAATGGTAAAATGAAAATAAAAATAGGATTGAATGAGGAAGTGCCCTGGAGTAGAATAATATATTGTTAAGGGGAGGTAGTTAATATCTAATCTGCACAAGGGATGGACAGGTCCTGTGGGATCCATGCCTGGTTCATTTTTATGAACGTCAGCTTGTCCACATTGGCTGTAGACAGGCGGCTGCGTTTGTCTGTAATGACGCCCCCTGCCGTGCTGAATACACGTTCAGACAAAACGCTGGCCGCCGGGCAGGCCAGCACTTCCAAGGCATAAAAGGCTAGCTCTGGCCACGTGGACAATTTGGAGACCCAGAAGTTGAATGGGGCCGAACCATCAGTAAGTACGTGGAGGGGTGTGCACAGGTACTGTTCCACC
This sequence comes from Bufo bufo, assembly GCF_905171765.1. NCBI lineage: Eukaryota > Metazoa > Chordata > Amphibia > Anura > Bufonidae > Bufo > Bufo bufo. Next base: position 700,862,331 of record NC_053390.1, on the reverse strand, counting down.
ATGTTAGTGAAATGTTGCCTCCTGCTAACACGTTCCGTATCAGGTGGTGGTGCAGTTAGCTGTGGCGTGGTGACAAAACTTTTCCCCATCTCTGCCATGCTAACCCTGCCCTCAGAGGAGCTGGCCGTGACACAGCTGCGTTGGCGACCTCTTGCTCCTCCTCTGCCTTCGCCTTGGGCTTCCACTGGTTCCCCTGTGACATTTGGGAATGCTCTCAGTAGCGTGTCTACCAACGTGCGCTTGTACTCGCGCATCTTCCTATCACGCTCCAGTGTAGGAAGTAAGGTGGGCACATTGTCTTTGTACCGGGGATCCAGCATGGTGGCAACCCAGTATTCCGCACACGTTAAAATGTGGGCAACTCTGCTGTCGTTGCGCAGGCACTGCAGCATGTAGTCGCTCATGTGTGCCAGGCTGCCCAGAGGTAAGGACAAGCTGTCCTCTGTGGGAGGCGTATCGTCATCGTCCTGTGTTTCCCCCCAGTCACGCACCAGTGATGGGCCCGAGCTGCTTTGGGTGCCACTCCGCTGTGAACATGCTTCATCCTCATCCTCCTCCACCTCCTCCTCATCCTCATCCTCCTCGTCCTCCAGTAGTGGCCACATTTGTACCTGGCCTCTGCTGTTGCAAAAAACCTCCCTCTGAGTCACTTCGAAGAGACTGGCCTGAAAGTGCTAAAAATGACCCCTCTTCCTCTTCTTCCTCCTGGGCCACCTCCTCTTCCATCATCGTCCTAAGTGTTTTCTCAAGGAGACATAGAAGTTGCATTGTAACGCTGATAACGGCGTCATCGCCACTGGCCATATTGGTGGAGTACTCGAAACAGCGCAACAGGGCACACAGGTCTCGCATGTAGGCCCAGTCATTGTTGGTGAAGTGGGTCTGATCCGCAGTGCGACTGACCCGTGCGTGCTGCAGCTGAAACTCCACTATGGCCTGCTGCTGCTCGCACAGTCTGTCCAGCATATGCAAGGTGGAGTTCCACCTGGTGGGCACGTCGCATATGAGGCGGTGAGCGGGAAGGCCGAAGTTACGCTGTAGCACAGACAGGCGAGCAGCGGCAGGGTGTGAACGCCGGAAGCACGAACAGACGGCCCGCACTTTATGCAGCAGCTCTGACATGTCGGGGTAGTTGCGAATGAACTTCTGCACCACCAAATTCAGCACATGCGCCAGGCAAGGGATGTGCGTCAAACCGGCTTTTCCCAGAGCTGCAACGAGATTTCGCCCATTATCGCACACCACCAGGCCGGGCTTGAGGCTCACCGGCAGCAACCACTCGTCGGTCTGTTGTTCTATACCCCGCCACAACTCCTGTGCGGTGTGGGGCCTGTCCCCCAAACATATGAGTTTCAGAACGGCCTGCTGACGTTTACCCCGGGCTGTGCTGAAGTTGGTGGTGAAGGTGTGTGGCTGACTGGATGAGCAGGTGGAAGAAGAGGAGGAGGAAGCTAAATAGGAGGAGGAGGAGACAGGAGGCAAAGAATGTTGCCCTGCGATCCTTGGCGGCGGAAGGACGTGCGCCAAACAGCTCTCCGCCTGGGGCCCAGCCGCCACTACATTTACCCAGTGTGCAGTTAGGGAGATATAGCGTCCCTGGCCGTGCTTACTGGTCCACGTATCTGTGGTTAGGTGGACCTTGCCACAGATGGCGTTGCGCAGTGCACACTTGATTTTATTGGACACTTGGTTGTGCAGGGAAGGCACGGCTCTCTTGGAGAAGTAGTGCCGGCTGGGAACAACATACTGTGGGACAGCAAGCGACATGAGCTGTTTGAAGCTGTGTGTGTCCACCAGCCTAAATGACAGCATTTCATAGGCCAGTAGTTTAGAAATGCTGGCATTCAGGGCCAGGGATCGAGGGTGGCTAGGTGGGAATTTACGCTTTCTCTCGAATGTTTGTGAGATGGAGAGCTGAGCGCTGCCGTGTGACATGGTTGAGATGCTTGGTGACGCAGGTGGTGGTGTTGGTGGTACATCCCATGTTTGCTGGGCGGCAGGTGCCAACGTTCCTCCAGAGGCGGAGGAAGAGGCCGAGGCGGCGGCAGCAGCAGAAGAGGTAGCAGAGGGAGCCTGAGTGAGTTCCTTGTTTTTAAGGTGTTTACTCCACTGCAGTTCATGCTTTGCATGCAGGTGCCTGGTCATGCAGGTTGTGCTAAGGTTCAGAACGTTAATGCCTCGCTTCAGGCTCTGATGGCACAGCGTGCAAACCACTCGGGTCTTGTCGTCAGCACATTGTTTGAAGAAGTGCCATGCCAGGGAACTCCTTGAAGCTGCCTTTGGGGTGCTCGGTCCCAGATGGCGGCGGGCAGTAGCAGGCAGAGTCTCTTGGCGGCGGGTGTTCTGATTTTGCCCACTGCTCCCTCTTTTGCTACGCTGTTGGCTCGGTCTCACCACTGCCTCTTCCTCCGAACTGTGAAAGTCAGTGGCACGACCTTCATTCCATGTGGGGTCTAGGACCTCATCGTCCCCTGCATCGTCTTCCACCCAGTCTTGATCCCTGACCTCCTGTTCAGTCTGCACACTGCAGAAAGACGCAGCAGTTGGCACCTGTGTTTCGTCATCATCAGAGACGTGCTGAGGTGGTATTCCCATGTCCTCATCATCAGGAAAAATAAGTGGTTGTGCGTTAGTGCATTCTATCTCTTCCACCCCTGGGGAAGGGCTAGGTGGATGCCCGTGGGAAACCCTGGCAGCAGAGTCTTCAAACAGCATAAGAGACTGCTGCATAACTTGAGCCTCAGAGAGTTTCCCTGATATGCATGGGGGTGATGTGACAGACCGATGGGCTTGGTTTTCATGCGCCATCTGTGCGCTTTCTGCAGAAGACTGGGTGGGAGATAATGTGAACGTGCTGGATCCACTGTCGGCCACCCAATTGACTAATGCCTGTACCTGCTCAGGCCTTACCATCCTTAGAACGGCATTGGGCCCCACCAAATATCGCTGTAAACTCTGCTGGCTACTGGGACCTGAGGTAGAAGGTTCACTAGGACGTGTGGCTGTGGCAGAACGCCCACGTCCTCTCCCAGCACCAAATAGTCCACTAACACCACCATGTCCACGTCCGCGTCCGCGTCCCTTATTAGATGTTTTCCTCATTGTTCCCGTTCACCAAAATTTTGAGAATGGCAAATTTGGGAGTAGTTTTTCAACCCAGAACAAAGAGTGTGCTTTTACGGTCACTACAAATAACTTGACCAGCTAAAACAGTACAGATTTGGTTGAATAGAAATGTGAGGCCTGTTTTTTTTTGCGCTGTGTGACAGGTATAGGTTTAATCACAGAATTATACTTGTATCTGCACGGTAGCGTGTGTGTTAAGTTTTTCTGAATGACACTATCAGCACCTTCAATGTAAGATATCCATTTTGGGATAGATTTAAAGTAGGCCTCATATAGCAGAAACTAGTTATTTTGAGAATGGCAAATTTGGGAATAGTTTTTCAACCAAGAACAAAAAGTGTGCTTTTACGGTCACTACAAATAACTTGACCAGCTAAAACAGTACAGATTTGGTTGAATAGAAATGTGAGGCCTGTTTTTTTTTGCGCTGTGTGACAGGTATAGGTTTAATCACAGAATTAGACTTGTATCTGCACGGTAGCGTGTGTGTTCAGTTTTTCTGAATGACACTATCAGCACCTTCAATGTAAGATATCCTTTTTGGGATAGATTTCAAGTAGGCCTCATATAGCAGAAACTAGTTATTTTGAGAATGACAAATTTGGGAATAGTTTTTCAACCCAGAACAAAAAATGTGCTTTTACGGTCACTACAAATAACTTGACCAGCTAAAACAGTACAGATTGGTTGAATAGAAATGTGAGGCCTGTTTTTTTTTGCGCTGTGTGACAGGTATAGGTTTAATCACAGAATTAGACTTGTATCTGCACGGTAGCGTGTGTTAAGTTTTTCTGAATGACACTATCAGCACCTTGAATGTAAGATATCCTTTTTGGGATAGATTTCAAGTAGGCCTCATATAGCAGAAACTAGTTATTTTGAGAATGGCAAATTTGGGAATAGTTTTTCAACCCAGAACAAAAACTGTCCTTTTACGGTCACTACAAATAACTTGACCAGCTAAAACAGTACAAATTTGGTTGAATAGAAATGTCAGGTCTATTTTTTAGGCGCTGGGTGACAGGCTCAACTTGCCCCTGATGTAGTATATGGCCAAAAAATAACCACACTATTAATGGTTAAATGCACTTCGGTGACACAGGCTCAGCGTGCAGCTGATGTAGTATATGGCCAAAAAATAACCAGACTGTTGATGGTTAAATGCACTTCGGTGACACAGGCTCAGCCTGCAGCTGATGTAGGATATAGCAAAAAATAACCACACTATTGATGGTTAAATACACTTGGTGATAGCTTGTGCTGGCGCACCACAAGCCACAAAATGGCCGCCGATCACCCCAGAAAAAAGTGATATAAAAACGCTCTGTGCAGCCTCAAAAAAGTGAGCAAGTCGATATTAGCACTTCAATGATCCACAGCTGCAGATCGATCACAGAATGAAGTCTTTTGGAGGAGTTAATCTGCCTAATCTCGCCCTAACGTCGCAGCAGCAACCTTTCCCTATGCTTGAATCAGCAGAGTGACGTGCAGCGCTACGTGACCCAAGCTTATATAGAGGCTGGGTCACATGCTGCACTGGCCAATCACAGCCATGCCAATAGTAGGCAAGGCTGTGATGGCCTCTTGGGGCAAGTAGTATGACGCTTGTTGATTGGCTGCTTTGCAGCCTTTCAAAAAGCGCCAAGAAAGCGCCGAACACCGAACCCGAACCCGGACTTTTACAAAAATGTTCGGGTTCGGGTCCGTGTCACGGACACCCCAAAATTCGGTACGAACCCGAACTATACAGTTCGGGTTCGCTCATCCCTACTCAAGGGGTATGTCCTTTCTCAGGGAGTATGTCCTTTCTGCTGCAGCTCTCTCCAGGTAACTATTAGGGCTGTTTCACACGAGCGGATGCCGTGCGTGACATCCGCTCCATGAATGACAGCCAAGACCCGATGCGGACAGCAGAAGCACGGAGCATTAACATGACTGATAATGCTCCGTGCCTCTCTGTGATCTCTTTACTACGAAATCACAGTGAGATAAAGTTGTCACTGTGATTTCGTAGTAAAGAGATCGCAGAGATGCACGGAGCCTTATCAATCATGTTAATGCTCCGTGCTTCTGCAGTCTGCATCGGGTCTTGGCTGTCATTCACGGAGCGGATGTCACGCACGGCATCCGCTCGTGTGAAATAGCCCTTACAGCTTCTAACAGTAGATATGGCTGCTGGCAGTTAAAGGATGGAACTGAACCTGAGCAAGTGGATGTGCACATTACTATACAGATTAAACACCAGGAGGACCTTTATAATGGCTGCAGCATTTTTGTAACAGAAAGTTGCAAGTGTTTCTTGTTGAACTATATTAAAATAACATTTAATGGTAACACAACCCCCTTAAAGGGACCCTGTCACCAGGTTTTATCCTTGTAAACTGTTCCCACCAGGCGGTAATACACCTTTATAAAGTTTTCCCTGTTAGTCCTCAGTAGCCCTGCATACAGGATTGCCAACCATCCTGAAATTTCTGCACAGTCCGTAAAAATAGGTGAGTTTTTTTCTGTGTCCGTGAAAAAATATATATGTGTCCGTCACCTTTTTGAGGCTGTTGTTACTTGACTAACAATTATTAGTGGTAAATAGGGATGAGCGAACTGTATAGTTCGGGTTCGTACCGAATTTTGGGGTGTTTGTGACACGGACCCGAACCCGAACATTTTCGTAAAAGTCCGGGTTCGGGTTTGGTGTTCGGCGCTCGGCGCTTTCTTGGCGCTTTTTGAAAGGCTGCAAAGCAGCCAATCAACAAGCGTCATACTACTTGCCCCAAGAGGACATCACAGCCATGCCTACTATTGGCATGGCTGTGATTGGCCAGTGCAGCATGTGACCCAGCCTCTATTTAAGCTGGAGTCACGTAGCGCCGCACGTCACTCTGCTCTGATCAGTGTAGGGATAGGATGCAACTGCTGCTGTTAGGGCCAGATTAGGCAGGGATTTACTCATCAAAACACTTACTGAAGTGATCGATCTACAGCTGTGTATCATTCAACTTCTGCTAGTTAATTGCTCACTGTTTTAAGGCTGCCCAGAGAGTTTTTCAGTCACTTTTTTCTGGGGTGATCGGCGGCCATTTTGTGTCTTGTGGTGCGCCAGCACAAGCTGCCGCCAAGTCCATTTAACCATCAATAGTGTGTTTTTTTTTGTTGCTATATCCTACATCAGGGGCTTGGCTGTGCTTGCTATTTTATTGAGGGGTAAAATACAATTGCCAAAATAGCAGTACCCTAAATCTGGTGTTTCAGCTTCTGTTAGCCTATTGTAATACTGTCTGCTGTCTGGCAAAGCACAGCTTTTGTTCTGGGTTGAATACAATTCTCAACTTAGCAATTCCCTAAATAATTGTTTTCTGCTGTATCAGGCCAAGTTTAAATCTATCCATAAAAGGGTATATTAGATTGAAGGTGCGGATAGGGTCATTCTCAATAACTTCAAACGCTACCGTGCATCACCAAGTCTAATTCTGTCCGTAAACGTATACCTGTCATCCAGCGCCTAAATACTAGGCCTACAATTTATATTCAGCTAAATCTGTGGTTACTGCTGTGCCTGTATTAGTGTAATACGGTACCTAAGTAGATAGCTAGATAGTGTTAGGTGCCTGTAAAAAAAGGCTGTATTTGAATTCAAAACATTGGGCCAAATAATTTTTTTCTTATTGTGGTGAACGGTAACAATGAGGAAAACATCTAGTAAGGGACGCGGACGCGGACATGGTCGTGGTGGTGTTAGTGGACCCTCTGGTGCTGGGAGAGGAAGTGGCCGTTCTGCCACAGCCACATGTCCTAGTGTACCAACTACCTCAGGTCCCAGTAGATGCCAGAATTTACTGCGATATTTGGTTGGGCCCAATGCCGTTCTAAGGATGGTAAGGCCTGAGCAGGTACAGGCATTAGTCAATTGGGTGGCCGACAGTGGATCCAGCACGTTCACATTATCTCCCACCCAGTCTTCTGCAGAAAGCGCACAGATGGCGCCTGAAAACCAAGCCCATCAGTCTGTCACATCACCCCCATGCATATCAGGGAAACTGTCTGAGCCTCAACTTATGCAGCAGTCTCTTATGCCGTTTGAAGACTCTGCTGGCAGGGTTTCCCAAGGGCATCCACCTCGCCCTTCCCCAGCGGCGGAAGACATAGAATGCACTGACTCACAACCACTTATGTTTCCTGATGATGAGGACATGGGAATACCACCTCAGCACGTCTCTGATGATGAAACACAGGTGCCAACTGCTGCGTCTTTCTGCAGTGTGCAGACTGAACAGTAGGTCAGGGAGGAAGACTGGGTGGAAGACGATGCAGGGGACAATGAGGTCCTAGACCCCACATGGAATGAAGGTCGTGCCACTGACTTTCAGAGTTCGGAGGAAGAGGCAGTGGTGAGACCGAGCCAACAGCATAGCAAAAGAGGGAGCAGTGGGCAAAAGCAGAACACCCGCCGCCAAGAGAGTCCGCCTGCTACTGGCCACCGCCATCTGGGACCGAGCACCCCAAAGGCAGCTTCAAAGAGTTCCCTAGCGTGGCAGTTCTTCAAACAATGTGCTGACGAGAAGACCCGAGTGGTTTGCACGCTGTGCCATCAGAGCCTGAAGCGAGGCATTAACGTTCTGAACCTTAGAACAACCTGCATGACCAGGCACCTGCATGCAAAGCATGAACTGCAGTGGAGTAAACACCTTAAAAACAAGGAACTCACTCAGGCTCCCCCTGCTACCTCTTCTGCTGCTGCCTCGGCCTCTTCCTCCGCCTCTGGAGGAACGTTGGCACCTGCCGCCCAGCAAACAGAGGATGTAGCACCAACACCACCACCTCCGTTACCAAGCATCTCAACCATGTCACACGGCAGCGTTCAGCTCTCCATCTCACAAAAATTTGAGAGAAAGCGTAAATTCTCACCTAGCCACCCTCGATCCCTGGCCCTGAATGCCAGCATTTCTAAACTACTGGCCTATGAAATGCTGTCATTCAGGCTGGTGGACACAGACAGCTTCAAACAGCTCATGTCGCTTGCTGTCCCACCGTATGTTGTTACCAGCCGCCACTACTTCTCCAAGAGAGCCATGCCTTCCCTGCACAACCAAGTATCCAATAAAATCAAGTGTGCACTGCGGAACGCCATCTGTGGCAAGGTCCACCTAACCACAGATACGTGGACCAGTAAGCACGGCCAGGGACGCTACGCTATATCTCCCTAACTGCACACTGGGTAAATGTAGTGGTGGCTTGTCCCCAGGCAGAGAGCAGTTTGGCGCACGTCCTTCCGCCGCCAAGGATCGCAGGGCAACATTCTTTGCCTCCTGTAGCCTCCTCCTCCTACTCGGCTTCCTACTCCTCTTCTTCCACCTGCTCATCCAGTCAGCCACACACCTTCACCACCAACTTCAGCACAGCCCGGGGTAAACGTCAGCAGGCCATTCTGAAACTCATATGTTTGCGGGACAGGCCCCACACCGCGCAGGTGTTGTGGCGGGGTATTGAACAACAGACCGAGTTGTTGCTGCCGGTGAGCCTCAAGCCCGGCCTGGTGGTGTGCGATAATGGGCGAAATCTCGTCGCAGCTCTGGGACTAGCCGGTTTGACGCACATCCCTTGCCTGGCGCATGTGCTGAATTTAGTGGTGCAGAAGTTTATTCACAACTACCCCGACATGTCAGAGCTGCTGCATAAAGTACGTTCCGTCTGTGCGCGCTTCCGGCGTTCACATCCAGTGAGGCCGTACTGGACGACAGTTGGGGGAGGCCGTCATGAGGGGTTTTGGCGGGAGGGGGCTGGTAGTGATAGGGTTAAATGGCTTAGGTATTGCGGTGGGTGGAGTGAAAAGGTTGGGTGGTTTAGAAAGGTTATATTAAGGTGAGCGGTGTCGGAGCCATTTTAGTTGCCAAAAAGTTAGTGGAGACGTAGCAAACTAACGGTGTACTTACGTGATGGAGGTTAAGGCCTTAATTCAGCAGTTGCGGGCAGCGGCGGAGTCCCGGGGACCCGAGTGGCTGCAGGATCAGGTGGCTGGCGTTTTACAGGGGGCGGCGGTGAGTAGTGTCAGCTCACCGCCAAATGTTAGACGGCCGCGGCGGGTACGGCCGCCGGCGCGCCTTAGTCCGGACGTGACCCCCAGGGCTCGGCGCCGGGTGCAGAGCCCCTCCGGGGACCCTTCGCCTAGGGAGGGTGGCGGTGTGCCTGCTGCCAGGCCCTCCCGACGCGGGAGGAATCAATATGCACGGCGGAGCCCTAGAACGGGCGGGCGGATCCCTCCCCCGTATTCTGCAGCGAGAGGCTTGGATGCGGGACCAGGTGCAGCGGGTGCCCCCAGTCCGGGGAAGGCCGCCCGGCGTGGGAATGCTGATCTGGCGGTCGTGGCTGTGTGCAGGGAGATGGCGGTTGCGCACAGGCCGCAGGAGATGGATGTACAGCATGGCGGAGGCCCCGCCCATCGTGTGAGAGGAGAAGATCAAGGGCCGGTGCAAGGCACATCCAGCAGGCCAGGTGCTGGGATGTTGGTGGCGCAGGGAGAGGATGTTCGTGCTGAGGATCATCAGGAAGCAGGACCTTCGGCTGCGGGGTTCACAGCCCCCCGGCAGCTTGATTCCAGTCCCACGTTGGTTTGGATCTTGGGGCACTCATTCAGGTTCTGGGGTGCTTTGAGGGCAGATGTTCGGCACGAGGGTCGGCAGCTGGGGTTTGACAGGGACGTCGCGGTTGTTAGATGGTTGGGGGTGAGAGGTATGTTGTGGCAGGGGGTGTTAAGGGAGGTTCATCGTTATGTACGGTTGAGTAGGGCGCCGGATGTGTTGGTGCTTCATGTGGGGGGGAACGATTTGGGGGGGCGGCCTGTGAGAGAGCTTTTAAGGGATATTAAGTTCGACCTGTTACGTTTGTGGTCTTTGTTCCCAGGTATGGTCACGGTGTGGTCGGACATTGTGACTAGGCAAGTGTGGCGTGGGGCGCGTTCAGTGGAGCGACTCAATAAGGCAAGGATAAAGGTTAACAGGGCGTTGGGTAAGTTTATGGCCAGGAATGGGGCGGTGGCAGTGCGGCATTCAGAGTTGGAGCCTGGTGTGGGGGCGTTTTGGAGGGCCGATGGTGTACATTTGAATGCCGTTGATATTGACTTGTGGTCGTTGGGGCTTCAAGGAGGAATCGAGCGAGCATTGGGTGTGTGGAGAAACGCGCAATTCTGAGGGTGTTGAGTCAGGTTGCGCGTTGTTGGCGGTGGGAGGTCCTCGAAGTTGGTGGTAAGGAGGCTTCAGGTGAATGGGAGGGCCTCAATGGTGGGGCTGGACTCCCATGGTTGGACAGTTGGCTCGGATGAAAGGCGTCCGTCAGGTGGTCTCCGAGCTGGTGCTTTACGGCTGGAGGCAAGACGGAGGTGCCAGTTTTTGGGGACTTGTGTTTTAAACAAATTTGGGGCTTCAAGGACCTCCCTCGTCATGGGTATAAAATTGTAATGTTATTTATGGTTATTGTATTTATGTTAATAAACGGCTGCTGTGGCCATTATAATCCAAGTTTGGGTCTCTGTGTCTTATTTTGGGGAAGTTGAGGTGAAGGTCTGGTCAAAGCAGTAAAGAGGGGCCCCCGAGTGAATAGCAAATAACCCACTCAAGTGAGGCCATACTGGACGACAGTTGGGGGAGGCCGTCATGAGGGGTTTTGGCGGGAGGGGGCTGGTAGTGATAGGGTTAAATGGCTTAGGTATTGCGGTGGGTGGAGTGAAAAGGTTGGGTGGTTTAGAAAGGTTATATTAGGGTGAGCGGTGTCTGAGCCATTTTAGTTGCCAAAAAGTTAGTGGAGACGTAGCAATCTCCCACCCTCCCTCCCTTGGGGAAGGCTTTGGGGGGTAGGTGGCATGTTGGGTTGGGGCAGGGTTTTTTTATGTGTTATTTGTTTGTTATGTCGCGGCAGTCTAGGCGGTGGGAGGTCCTCGAAGTTGGTGGTAAGGAGGCTTCAGGTGAATGGGAGGGCCTCAATGGTGGGGCTGGACTCCCATGGTTGGACAGTTGGCTCGGATGAAAGGCGTCCGTCAGGTGGTCTCCGAGCTGGTGCTTTACGGCTGGAGGCAAGACGGAGGTGCCAGTTTTTGGGGACTTGTGTTTTAAACAAATTTGGGGCTTCAAGGACCTCCCTCGTCATGGGTATAAAATTGTAATGTTATTTATGGTTATTGTATTTATGTTAATAAACGGCTACTGTGGCCATTATAATCCAAGTTTGGGTCTCTGTGTCTTATTTTGGGGAAGTTAAGGTGAAGGTCTGGTCAAAGCAGTAAAGAGGGGCCCCCGAGTGAATAGCCAATAACCCACTCATGCCGCTGCTCGCCTGTCTGCGCTACAGCGTAACTTCGGCCTTCCCGCTCACCGCCTCATATGCGACATGCCCACCAGGTGGAACTCCACCTTGCACATGCTGGACAGACTGTGCGAGCAGCAGCAGGCCATAGTGGAGTTTCAGCTGCAGTACGCACGGGTCAGTCGCACTGCGGAACAGCACCACTTCACCACCAATGACTGGGCCTCCATGCGAGACCTGTGTGTCCTGTTGCGCTGTTTCGAGTACTCCACCAACATAGCCAGTGGCGATGACGCCGTTATCAGCGTTACAATACCACTTCTATGTCTCCTTGAGAAAACACTTAGGGCGATGATGGAAGAGGAGGTGGCCCAGGAGGAGGAGGAGGAGGAAGAGGGGTCATTTTTAGCACTTTCAGGCCAGTCTCTTAGAAGTGACTCAGAGGGAGGTTTTTTGCAACAGCAGAGGCTAGGTACAAATGTGGCCAGACAGGGCCCACTACTGGAGGACGAGGAGGACGAGGATGAGGAGGAGGTGGAGGAGGATGAGGATGAAGCATGTTCACAGCGGGCCAATCAACACCAATAAATGACTCACAGAAGTGAGTACCCGTGCCAAACCTGCACGCAAAATCAAACACCAAAGAAGGAAAAAATGCTGGCACAAATAAATGGATATAAACTTTATTGAAGTCTCCCCCCCCCCACATTTCCCCCTAGAGCTTCTCCCCCTGAAGAAGCTCTACGCGAAACGTGCGTTGGGGTATCCGGTTCACCACTCAGGTACTTATGCCATGGCTCCATTGTGGTTAGCTTATTATTTGTGATCCATGTACTATGTATGCTTGCACTTTGCACCTTATATACTTGGTACTGTTTTGGATCTCCATCCTGTCTTGTTAGCCCTGGTTTTTGGCCCTATTTTTTAGATATCCGATTTATATTATTTATATTTTCTGTCATTTATATGATTTTCTTAGCCTGGATATTTATATTTATATGTACATGCCTATATACTAGTGGTGCCGTATTTCTTCCTGTGTGTCCTATACCCACCACAGCATTGTCTTTTACTTGTATTTTATCATATTTTGTCTTCTGTTGAGACTTCAATAAAGTTTATATCCATTTATTTGTGCCAGCCTTTTTTCCTTCTTTGGTGTTTGATTTTATGTTCACAGCGGGGTGGCACCCAACGCAGCTCGGGCCCATCACTGGTGCGTGGCTGGGGGGAAAGGCAGGACGATGACGATACGCCTCCCACAGAGGACAGCTTGTCCTTACCTCTATGCAGCCTGGCACACATGAGCGACTACATGCTGCAGTGCCTGCGCAACGACAGCAGAGTTGCCCACATTTTAACGTGTGCAGACTACTGGGTTGCCCTGCTGGATCCCCGGTACAAAGACAATGTTCCTTACTTCCTGCACTGGAGCGTGATAGGAAGATGCGCGAGTACAAGCGCACGTTGGTAGACGCGCTACTGAGAGCATTCCCAAATGTCTAAAAATATCTGACAATGGCCTGTTCCAGTGGTGGATGACATGAAGCCTGATTCTCTGCTAGGACATGAAGCCTGATTCTCTGCTATGGGACCTCTGTCCTCTGTCTGGGTGCCGGGGCCTAAAAATATCTGACAATGGCCTGTTCCAGTGGTGGGTGACATGAAGCTTGATTCTCTGTTATGACATGAAGCCTGATTCTCTGCTATGGGACCTCTCTCCAATTGATATTGGTTAGTTTTTATTTATTTTATTTTTATTTTTATTCATTTCCCTATCCACAATTGTTTGCAGGGGATTTACCTACATTTTGCTGCCTTTTGCATCCCTCTAGCCCTTTCCTGGGCTGTTTTACAGCTTTTTTAGTGCCGAAAAGTTCGGGTCCCCATTGACTTCAATGAGGTTTGGGTTCGGGACCAAGTTCGGGTCGAGTTTGGATCCCCAACCCGAACATTTCCGGGAAGTTCGGCCGAACTTCTCGAACCCGAACATCCAGGTGTTCGCTCAACTCTAGTGGTAAATATAATTTTTTTACAGCTCACAGTAAATGCTGGTAATGAGTTCTTATCAGTACATTAAGCTATAGACCTGTATTATTTATAATATTTATCATTCATTATGGTTTTCCATTATGGTTTGTAAAAAAAATGTTGACTGTCCCTGATTTTGGTATAAGTTGTCCAGAAAAAGAAAAATTCTGGTTGGCAACCCTCCCTGCATAGCTTAGAAAAAGTTAGAAGTTAGAAAACTCATGCACTGTATGGATATAAGTACTGCTGAGAGTATTCAAACCTTGCAAATGTTCTGGTGGATCAGCCCTCTCCTCTTCTTTTGAGTGACATGGATGATGCTGCATATATCACCCACAGCCACTGAATCTTGCTCTACAGTAAAGCATGGGACTAGCCCATGTGCAGTGTCTTAGTGTATGGACACAAGGTAGAAAACGGAGACTTGAGGATGCCTTATTCCAGCTAACTACTACACTGACACATAAAGAACACTGGTTCATAAGCTCAATAATATTGTAACAATGGGCAGGCAGCAACTCAACACATGATTGTCCAGAATATGCTACATCCATCTCTTGAAGAAACAGCATTTTAATATGAACAATAAATCAGTAACAATAACAGGCAGTAGATGTCAAATAAATTGTCCTGCAATACTCAGCTTATGTGTAACTCTTTGATATAATGGACTGCAATTAATTCATGTCCCTTTGCTCTGTAAATTGTCACAACTATTAGAGTTCTGCATCTGCTTCTGAACTTTTCTGAACCTCATGTGGGGTCAATACATGGGTAACATCTTTAGCAGCTGCAAAGCAATTGTACTCCTCTGTTATGTTATGAGATGGTGTTAAGTAGAGTTGAGCGGACACCTGGATGTTCGGGTTCGACGGGTTCGGCCAGACTTCGGAAAAAAGTTCGAGTTCGGTACCCGAACTTGACTCGAACTTGGCCCCGAACCCGAACCCCATTGAAGTCAATGGGGACCCGAACTTTTGAGCACTAAAATGGCTGTAAAGATTTCATGGAAAGGGCTAGAGGGCTGCAAATGGCGTCAAAATGTGGTTAAGAGCATGGCAAGTGCTCTGCAAACAAATGTGGATAGGGAAATGACTTGAAATAACATAAAATACGTAAAAATAAAAAATAATAATCTTGATCTAGAAGGACCAGGTCCATATGGAGTAGGAGGTTGAGGAGGCGGTGGATGTGGCGGTGTCGGTGGAAGCGGCGGTGGAGGTAGCCTACACTGGTTTTTGGTTTTAATTTTAAATTTTATTTTAAAAATTAGGGTACACCCCAAAACATTGGGAAATATAACCTGTGATTACCCCCTCCAGTCATGCTAAACACACATTCAGACAATACACTGGCTGTAGAGCAGGCTAGCACCTCCAAGGGGTAAAGGGCAAGCTCAGGCCATGTGCCCAATTTGGAGACCCAGAAGTTGCAGGGGCTGACCCCTGTCAGTCAGTTCGTGTAGGCGTGTGCACACTTACTGCCCCACCATGTCGCACGTCCCCGTGATGTTCATGTCATGCCCTGTTCAGACGGTGTGCGGAGGTCTGTCAGATTGGCAGCACGTGTCTAACCATTTGTTTGTTTTGTAATCATGCTGGATCCGCCTTCCTTCAGGTGCTCTGGGTGGGGTCATTGGCTTAAATTGCCTTCAATCCCAGAGGGCCGTGTGGGTTATAGCTTTCAGTCTGGCCTTGGATTCAAGGAAGGAAGGATTGTCTATTCCAGCTCAGATAAGTTTGATTTCTGTTTGTGTTGTTTGCGGTCTAGGCTATTTGTGTGTCTTCTGCCCCTTCTCCCCTTTCACCATCTCAGGGATTCTAGGGTGTTTGCAGTCCAGGCACAAGGACACTTCATTCCTACCATTAAGGTCTGAATGTGGGCTTAGCAGCATAGGGAGAGAAGTCAGGGATGTGCTAGGAGGTGACCTGTCCCCAGCATCTAGCCTAGACACTTGTGTATTTGGTTGTCTGTGTATCTGAGTTCCTGCCCGCCGTGACAGTTCATGATCCAATTTGATATCTGCTCTATCAACTTTCGATGTTCTTTTATGCACCTACCATGGTGATTACGGGTGGCGGGGAATCAGGGTTCCAGGCCGGAGAGGGAGCGTGAGAAAAAGAGACCAAATTTAAGGGAGGATCCATTTTTTCAAATTTCAAATTAGAGTTAAAATTTGGGTGAAATTATTAAAGCATAAAAGTGTGACAACTTTTAAAAGTTTAAGCATTGAATGTAAGGATGTGGTGCTCATTAATTACTGAATAATTTATAAAATTTTATTCCCTGTCACCTATGCATAGCAGGTGTTTATTCACGTCTAAAATTGTATAATGTCAACCCAAGAATGTAACAGAAAAATTATTGAAATTGATTAAGCTGTCAACTAGGTAGAGGAGGGTATATTACACCCAAAAATTGGTGAATTTCACCAAAAAATCTAACTGACAATTTTTTATTTTTTTTCGATCTACTAGGTATAGGAGTGTTACATCACACCCAAAAATTGGGGAATTTCACCAGAATATATAATAGAATTTTTTATTTTATTTAACCTGTCTACTAGGTATAGTCGTGGTACTATACCCCCAAAAATTTGTTTATTTCGCCAGAGAATGTAACCGTTCCACTAGGTATAGCAGTGGTACTATACACCCAAAAAAAAATTAATTTCACCATAAAATGTAACTGAATTATTATTTTTTTACCGGTCTACTAGGTATAGCAGTGGTACTATACACCCGAAAATTGGTGCATTTAACCCTAAAATGTAAATGACAAAGTTGTGAAATGATATAAAATAAAACACGTACAAAAAAAAAAGAATTTATTTATGAGGTGGAGTTCCATATGTAGTAGGAGTTTGAGGAGGCGGTGGACGCAGCGGAGTAGGTGGAAGCGGCGGTGGAGGAGGACGAGATAGCCAACACAGGTTTTTGGTTTTAATTTCATTTTGTAAAATTAAGGTACACTCCAAAAGAGTGTGAAATATCCAAAATACAAACATGAGCAATTGCGCTGCAGTATAACAATGGCTGCTTAGTGCCGGTATACATGTCTATTCTGCACAAGGTACGGACAAGTCCTGTGGGATCCATGCCTGGTTCATTTTAATCAACGTGAGCTTGTCCACATTGGCTGTGGACAAGCGGCTGCGCTTGTCTCTGATGACGCCCCCTGCCGTGCTAAACACACGTTCAGATAATACACTGGCTGCAGTGCAGGCCAGCACCTCCAAGGCGTAAAGGGCAAGCTCAGGCCATGTGCCGAATTTGGAGACCCAGAAGTTGAAGGGGGCAGACCCATCATTCAGTACGTGTAAGCGTGTGCACACATACTGCTCCACCATGTTGGTGAAATGCTGCCTCCTGCTAAGACGTTCCATATCAGCTGGTGGTGCTGGTTGTTGTGGCGTGCTGACAAAGCTTTTCCACATTTCGGCCATGCTAACCCTGCCTTCTGAGGTGCTGGTGGTGCCCCAGCTGCGTTGGCGACCTCTTCCTCATCCTCTGCCTTTGCCTTGTGCTTCCACTGTGCCCCCCCTGTCAGGTGGGAATGCCACCAGCAGCACGTCCTCTTCCAACATCGCCAGGAGCATTTTTTCAAAGAGGCATAGAAGTGGGATAGTAACGCTGAGAACAGCGTTATCGGCACTGGCCATGTTGGTGGAGTACTCGAAACAGCGCAACAAGGAACACAGGTCTCGCATGGAGGCCCAGTCATTGGTGGTGAAGTGGTGCTGTTCCGCCGAGCTGAAACTCCACTATCGCCTGCTGCTGCTCGCACAGTCTGGCCAGCATGTGCAAGGTGGAGTTGCAACTTGTGGGCACGTTGCAAATGAGGCGGTGAGAGGGAAGGCCGAAGTTACGCTGCAGCGCTGACAGGCGAGCAGCAGCAGGGTAAGAACGCCGAAAGTGCGCACAGACGGCCTGCACTTTATGCACCAGCTCTGACATGTCGGGGTAATTTTTAAGGAATCTCTGCACCACTAAATTCAGCACATGCGCCAGGCAAGGGATGTGCGTCAAACCGGCTAGTCCCAGAGCTGCTACGAGATTTCGCACATTATCGCACACCACCAGGCCGGGCTTGAGGCTGACTGGCACAAACCACTCATCGGTCTGTTTTTCAACGCCCGTCCACAGCTCCTGCGCGGTGTGGGGTTTGTCCCCCAAACAGATAAGTTTTAAAACTGCCTGCTGTCGTTTACCCCTGGCTGTGCTGAAGTTGTGGTGAAGGTGTTACGCTGACCGGATGAGGAGCTGGTAGAGAATGAGGAAGCAGAATAGGAGGAGGAAGCAACAGGAGGCAAACTGAAGCGCCCTGCAATCCTCGGTGGTGGAAGGACGTGCACCAAACTGCTATCTGCCTCAGGCCCAACCGCCACTGCATTTACCCAGTGTGCTGTTATGGAGATATAACAGCCCTGACCGTGCTTACTGGTCCAAATATCCGTATTCAGGTGCACCTTGCCACAGATGGCGTTGCGCAGTGCACACCTGATTTTGTCCCCTACTTGGTTGTGAAGGGAAGGGATGGCTCGCCTTGAAAAGTAGTGGCGGCTGGGCACGACATACTGTGGGACAGCCACCGCCATAAGGCCTTTAAAACTATCCGTCTCCACCAGACGGAATGACAGCATTTCAAAGGCAAGTAATTTAGAAATGCTGGCATTCAGGGCTAGGGATCGCGGGAGGACAGGGGGGTACTACCTCTTCCTATCCAGCGTTTGGGATATGGAGAGCTGAACGCTGCCGTGGGACATTGTGGAGATGCTTGTGCAGTAAGCCGGATTGGGACTAATGCACACTGGCACAAAATTAAGTCAATAAAGTAAATTTTCAGGGTTTTGTACAAACTGCAGCTCTTGCAATACTGTGCAATATGTGATGAGATCCGTTTTAACACAGGATTGGATCCGGTTCTGTTGTAAGGGATGGACACACAATTCAATCCGATCCTGTTCCCAGTGACGCCAAAATATGCAGTAAGCCAGATTGGGACTAATGCACACTGGTGCAAAATTAATGGTTTTTAGTTCGTGACGCCAATTGAAATGTGCACAGGTTACAGTCTCAGGGCCCTTTAAGATGTAATAACTCACGTACCAGGTGAGGAATGCCAGAGGGGGATAGTATCTCTGTATAGCAGATATGGTAGTGTCAACGGTGTTTCCTACCTTGGTACGGCTGGACTCCTGGATCCTGGCTCACTTGAAATAAATTGAGTGTGGTCAGTAGGAGTAATTGAGGAATGACTGCAATCCAGACAGGAAATATAATCCAACTCGTCTTTATTTAATGGGTGCAGCATAAATCCATATGAGTACAGCAGTAGTCCTTAGGTCCCAGCAGGTATTGGCAATGTATGGCAGGGGTTAATGCCTCTTCTGCTCCTATACTATATGCCCGGAGAATCTGGCAGGTATCTATCTTCTGCTCTGTCTGTGGTCTGCTTAATATGGGCCTGACTAGCTGAAGGAGGCATTTGGCTTCTCCTGGACTTTGGATTAAACACTCACAGTTCTGCTCGCAGAGAATGGCTTCCTGGAGATCTGTAGATCTGCAGGTGGCTGCATGCTTTGTCCACCAGCTGAGGTAGATGACTCAGGCTGGGAAGAGGATCTTTGGGCCTCAACCGAGGCTGATAACTGGTTTCTTCCCTCCCTTGCTGCAGGGCGTGGGACCAGCCCACTTCTGCTCCTAGAAGAGGGGGAGCTAAACACTGGAATGAACTATTCCAGTCTAGCTATGCTAAACTGAACTAAACACATTGCTGCCACCTGCGGGTGTACATGGAAATTACAGCATAATATATGAAACAGGCATAGAAAATACATATAATGGAAAATGCAATGTTAGACTACACAAGATGACAATACATATGCACCTGACATGTTGTAGCAGGGAGAAAGAGTTTAGTGACATACTCCAGGATGTTACACTTGATGACCCAGGTGTTAGTGTTGCTGGTAGATCCTTTGTTTGTGGGGTGCCAGGTGGCACTGTCACTCCAGAGGTGGATGAAGAGGCCGCGACTGCAGCAAAAGAGGAAGCAGGAGGAGCCAGAGACCTTTCTTGGTTTTTGAGGTGTCTACTCCACTGCAGCTCGTGCTTTGCACTTAAATGCCTATTCATGCAGGTTGTGCTCAGGTTGAGAACGTTTATGCCTCGCTTCAGGCTCTGATTGCACAGCGTGCAAACCACTCATGTCTTGTCGTCAGCACATTGTCTGAAGAACTGCCACGCCAGGGAACTCCTTGGAGCTGGCTTTGGTGTGCTCAGTCCCTGGGTGCGGTGGGCAATAGCAGGTGTACTGGCTAGGGAACGGCCACTCTGCTTTTGCACCCTGCTCCCTCTTTTGGTGTGCGGATGGCGCTGTGTGACCAACACCTCTTCCTCCGAACTGCACATGTCCCTCGCATGACCTTGATTCCTTGTGGGGTTTAGGACCTCATCATCCTGCACATCATCTTCAACCCACTCCTCACCCCTGCCCTCCTTGCCAGTCTGCACACTGCATAAATCCGCAGTAGTTGGCACCTGTGTTTCGTCATCATCAGTGACCTGCTGCGGTGGTAATCCCATGTCCACATCTTGAAATACAAGTGGTTTGGCATCATTGCACTCAATCTCTTCCACTTCTGGGGCAGGGCTAGGTGGATGGCCGACAAACAGAGTCATCAAAAAGCATAAGAGACTGCTGCATGACTTGGGGCTCAGACTGCTTGCCTGATTTGCAAAGGAATGAGGTGAAAGACAGATGCCCATGGGCTGCAGGTGCCAACTCTGCGCTTTCAGCAGGGGACAGGGTGGGAGACAATGTGAAGGAACTGGAGGCACTGTCAGCCACCCAATCTACTACTGCCTCTACATGTTCTGTGGGGTTTTTCCCCCAAACAGATAAGTTTTAAAACTGCCTGCTGTCGTTTACCCCTGGCTGTGCTGAAGTTGGTGGTGAAGGTGTTACGCTGACCGGATGAGGAGCTGGTAGAGAATGAGGAAGCAGAATAGGAGGAGGAAGCAACAGGAGGCAAACTGAAGCGCCCTGCAATCCTCGGTGGTGGAAGGACATGCGCCAAACTGCTATCTGCCTCAGGCACAACCGCCACTGCATTTACCCAGTGTGCTGTTATTGAGATATAACGGCCCTGACCGTGCTTACTGGTCCAAATATCCGTATTCAGGTGCACCTTGCTACAGATGGCGTTGCGCAGTGCACACCTGATTTTGTTCCCTACTTGGTTGTGAAGGGAAGGGATGGCTCGCCTTGAAAAGTAGTGGCGGCTGGGCACGACATACTGTGGGACAGCCACCGCCATAAGGCCTTTAAAACTATCCGTCTCCACCAGACGGAATGACAGCATTTCAAAGGCAAGTAATTTAGAAATGCTGGCATTCAGGGCTAGGGATCGCGGGAGGACAGGGGGGTACTACCTCTTCCTATCCAGCGTTTGGGATATGGAGAGCTGAACGCTGCCGTGGGACATTGTGGAGATGCTTGTGCAGTAAGCCGGATTGGGACTAATGCACACTGGCACAAAATTAAGTCAATAAAGTAAATTTTCAGGGTTTTGTACAAACTGCAGCTCTTGCAATACTGTGAAATATGTGATGAGATCCGTTTTAACACAGGATTGGATCCGGTTCTGTTGTAAGGGATGGACACACAATTCAATCCGATCCTGTTCCCAGTGACGCCAAAATATGCAGTAAGCCAGATTGGGACTAATACACACTGGTGCAAAATTAATGGTTTTTAGTTCGTGACGCCAATTGAAATGTGCACAGGTTACAGTCTCAGGGCCCTTTAAGATGTAATAACTCACGTACCAGGTGAGGAATGCCAGAGGGGGATAGTATCTCTGTATAGCAGATATGGTAGTGTCAACGGTGTTTCCTACCTTGGTACGGCTGGACTCCTGGATCCTGGCTCACTTGAAATAAATTGAGTGTGGTCAGTAGGAGTAATTGAGGAATGACTGCAATCCAGACAGGAAATATAATCCAACTCGTCTTTATTTAATGGGTGCAGCATAAATCCATATGAGTACAGCAGTAGTCCTTAGGTCCCAGCAGGTATTGGCAATGTATGGCAGGGGTTAATGCCTCTTCTGCTCCTATACTATATGCCCGGAGAATCTGGCAGGTATCTATCTTCTGCTCTGTCTGTGGTCTGCTTAATATGGGCCTGACTAGCTGAAGGAGGCATTTGGCTTCTCCTGGACTTTGGATTAAACACTCACAGTTCTGCTCACAGAGAATGGCTTCCTGGAGATCTGTAGATCTGCAGGTGGCTGCATGCTTTGTCCACCAGCTGAGGTAGATGACTCAGGCTGGGAAGAGGATCTTTGGGCCTCAACCGAGGCTGATAACTGGTTTCTTCCCTCCCTTGCTGCAGGGCGTGGGACCAGCCCACTTCTGCTCCTAGAAGAGGGGGAGCTAAACACTGGAATGAACTATTCCAGTCTAGCTATGCTAAACTGAACTAAACACATTGCTGCCACCTGCGGGTGTACATGGAAATTACAGCATAATATATGAAACAGGCATAGAAAATACATATAATGGAAAATGCAATGTTAGACTACACAAGATGACAATACATATGCACCTGACATGTTGTAGCAGGGAGAAAGAGTTTAGTGACATACTCCAGGATGTTACACTTGATGACCCAGGTGTTAGTGTTGCTGGTAGATCCTTTGTTTGTGGGGTGCCAGGTGGCACTGTCACTCCAGAGGTGGATGAAGAGGCCGCGACTGCAGCAAAAGAGGAAGCAGGAGGAGCCAGAGACCTTTCTTGGTTTTTGAGGTGTCTACTCCACTGCAGCTCGTGCTTTGCACTTAAATGCCTATTCATGCAGGTTGTGCTCAGGTTGAGAACGTTTATGCCTCGCTTCAGGCTCTGATTGCACAGCGTGCAAACCACTCATGTCTTGTCGTCAGCACATTGTCTGAAGAACTGCCACGCCAGGGAACTCCTTGGAGCTGGCTTTGGTGTGCTCGGTCCCTTGCTACAGTGGGCAGTAGGAGGCGTACTGTCTAGAGGACGGCCGCTCCGCTTTTGCACCCTGCTCCCTCTTCTGCTGTGCTGGTGGCTCTGTGCGACCACCACCTCTTCCTCCGAACTACATCGGTAACACTCGCATGACATTGATTCCATGTAAGGTCGAGGACCTCATCATCCTCCACATCATATTCCACCCAGTCTTAACCCCTGAGTTCCTTGTCGGTCTGCACACTTTCGAAAGCCCCAGCAGTTGGCACCTGTGTTTCGTCGTCATCCATCATCCGAGATGTGCTGCGATGGTCCTCCCATGTACTCATCTTGAAAAATAAGTGGTTGGGCATCGGTGCACTCAATCTCTTCCACTTCTGGAGCAGGGCTAGGTGGATGGCCCTGGGAAACCCTGCTAACAGAGTCATCAAAAAGCAGAAGAGACTGCTGCATGACTTGGGGATCAGACTGCTTGGCTGATTTGCAAGGGGGTGAGGTGAAAGACTGCTGGACATCGGCTGCAGGTGCCAACTGTGGTCTTTCAGCAGGAGACTGGGTGGGAGACAATGTGAAGGAACTGGATCCACTGTCAGCAACCCAATCTACTATCGCCTGTACTTGTTCAGGCCTCACCATTCGTAGAGCAGCATTAGGCCCGACCAAATACCGCTGCAGGTTTTGTCGCCTACTCGCACCTGAGGAAGTGGTTTCACTTTTGCGTGTTGCTGGCACAGATCGACCACGTCCTCTCCCTGCAACAGGAGCTCTACCAGCAGCACCACGACCTGGACCACGTCCCTTATTTGACGCTCTCCTCATATTTTTTGAATTTAGGATCTTGCCCTAAATGGGTGTTTAATTAATAGTAGAAAAGAACGACAGTATGTAAAGGGTGTATCTCACACGGCCTGAACCAAACTAGGCCTCAATTAAAGATTTCTTTGCACAAAATGGCTGTATTTCAAATAGCTGTATTTCAAATGCCTGAATCAAACCCCTATATGTATAGGGGGGATCACACACGCCCTGAATCAGTGTAGGCCTGAATTAAAGATTTCTTTGCAGAAAATGGCTGTATTTAAAATGGCTGTATTTAAAATAGCTGAATCAAACCCCTGTATGTATAGGGCTGATCTCACACGCCCTGAATCAGTGTAGGCCTGAATTAAAGATTTCTTTGCACAAAATGGCTGTATTTCAATTGGCTATTTCAAATGGCTGTATTTCAAATGGCTGAATCAAACCCCTGTATGTATAGGGGGGATCATACACGCCCTGAATCAGTGTAGGCCTGAATTAAAGAAATCTTTGCACAAAATGGCTGCATTTCAAATGGCTGTACTTCAAATGGCTGAATCAAACTATTGTATGTATAGGGGGGATCACACACTCCCATAATCAGTGTAGGCCTGAATTAAAGATTTCTTTGCACAAAATGGCTGTATTTCAAATGGCTGTATTTCAAATGCCTGAATCAAACCCCTGTATATATAGTGGGGATCACACACGCCCTGAATCAGTGTAAGCCTGAATTAAAGATTTATTTGCACAAAATGGCTGTATTTCAAATGGCTGTATTTCAAATGCCTGAATCAAACCCCTGTATATATAGGGGGGATCACATGCCCTGAATCAGTGTAAGCCTGAATTAAAGATTTATTTGCCCAAAATGGCTGTATTTCAAATGGCTGTATTTCAAATGGCTGAATCAAACCCCTGTATGTATAGGGGGAATCTCACATGCCCTGATTCAGTGTAGGCCTGAATTAACCACTTAAGGACCACAGGTTTATACCCCCCTAGTGACCAGGCCCTTTTTTACAAATCGGCACTTCAGAACTTTAACGGTTTATTGGTCGGTCATGCAACTTGGCACCCAAATGAATTTTACCTCCTTTTCTTCTCACAAATACAGCTTTCTTTTGGTGGTATTTGATTGCTGCTGACATTTTTCGTGTTTCTGATATTAAGAAAAATAGACCGCAATTTTCTCAAAAAAAGTGTATTTTTTACTTTTTCTCGTAAAATTGTTCAAATATAATTACATTTCTATACAAGTTTGTGTCAGAATTTATTATGCTACATGTCTTTGATAAAAAAAAATCCATTAAGTGTATATTTATTGGTTTGCGCAAAAGTTATAGCGTTTACAAACTATGGTACAAAAATGTGAATTTCCGCTTTTTGAAGCAGCTCTGACTTTCTGAGCACCTGTCATGTTTCTTGAGGTGCTAGAATGCCAGGATAGCATAAATACCCCCCAAATGACCCCATTATAGAAAGAAGACAGCCCAAAGTATTCGCGGAGGGGAAAGGTGAGTTCATGTATGATTTAATTTTTTTTCACAAGTTAGCGGAAAATGACATTTTCTGAGGAAAAAAATAAGATAATAAAGTTTCCATTTCTGCTAACTTCTGGCAAAAAAAATAAAAATCTCCCACGGACTCACTATGCCCCTCAGTGAATACCTTGGGGTGTCTACTTTCCAAAATGGGGTCATTTGTGGGGTGTGTTTACTGTTCTGGCATTTTGGGCGGGGCTAAATTGTGAGCAACCCTGTAAAGCCTAAAAGTACTCGTTGGACTTTTGGCCCCTTTACGCACCTAGGCTGCAAAAAAGTGTCACACATGTTGTATCGCCGTACTCAGAAGAAGTAGGGCAATGTGTTTTGGGGTGTATTTTTACATATACCTATGCTGGGTGAGAGAAATATCTCTGTAAATTGACAACTTTGTATAAGAAATTTTTTAAAGTTGCCATTTACAGAGATATTTCTCATACACAGTGTGATATTTCTCACACACAGCAATTGCGGACAAGAAAAGGCATTTTCTATATAGTTCTGGCAATGTGCTGATCCGCAAAATGCAGAAAGCACATTGCCGGTGTCCGTGTTTTGTGGATCCGTGGATCAGCAAAACACATATGGACGTCTGAATGGACCCTTACAGGGGGGTGATCAATGACAGGGGGGTGATCAGGGAGTCTATATGGGGTGATCAGGGGTTAATAAGTGACAGGGGTGTGTGTGTGTAGTGTAGTGTGGTGCTTGATGCTATTTACAGAGCTGCCTGTGTCCTCTGGTGGTCGATTCAAGCAAAAGGGACCACCAGAGGACCAGGTAGCAGGTATATCAGACGCTGTTAACAAAACAGCGTCTAATATACCTTTCTGATGTTAAAAAAATCGCATCTACTGCCTGCCAGCGAATGATTGCTGCTGGCAGGCTGTAGTTCAACTTGTTTACTTTGCGATCCTGTGAACACGCGTTCACAGGAAATCTCGGCTCACACGAGATGACGCCAATAGGCGTCGCTGAGCCTGAGAGTGCCGCCGCCCGGACACCTATCGGCGTTACGTGTGCGGCAAGTGGTTAAAGATTTCTTTGCACAAAATGGCTGTATTTCAAATGGCTGTATTTCAAATGCCTGATTCAAACCCCTGTATGTAGGGGGGTATCTCACAGGGCCTGAACCACTGTAGGCCTGAAGTAAATATATCTTTGCACAAAATGGCTGTATTTCAATTGGCTGTATTTCTAATGCATGATTCAAACTCCTGTATGTAGGGGGGTATCTCACACGGTCTGAACCAGTGTAGGCCTGAAGTAAATATATCTTTGCACAAAATGGCTGTATTTCAAATGCCTGATTCAAACCCCTGTATGTAGAGGGGGTATCTCACAGGGCCTGAACCACTGTAGGCCTGAAGTAAATATATCTTTGCACAAAATGACTGTATTTCAAATGCCTGATTCAAACCCCTGTATGTAGAGGGGGTATCTCACACGGTCTGAACCACTGTAGGCCTGAAGTAAATATTTCTTTGCCCAAAATGGCTGTATTTTAAATGGCTGTATTTCAAATGCCTGATTCAAACCCCTGTATGTAGAGGGGGTATCTCACACGGTCTGAACCAGTGTAGGCCTGAAGTAAATATATCTTTGCACAAAATGGCTGTATTTCAAATGGCTGTATTTCAAATGCCTGATTCAAACCCCTGTATGTAGGGGGTATCTCACATGGTCTGAACCAGTGTAGGCCTGAAGTAAATATATCTTTGCACAAAATGACTGTATTTCAAATGGCTGTATTTCAAATGCCTAAATCAAACCCCTGTATGTAGAGAGTGTATTTGTAGTATCCCACTAGATAAATGTGGGCACTACACAAGGGTCAATTGGGCCACGTTGTTCTCCACCTCCTGTGGGACAGTGGCAGTGTATTTCACAGTACATTTTAATGCATTTTAATATGTATTTATGTGTATTTTCCTGTGATATGTGTAGCAGGCCTATTAGGGTGTAGTTCAGCATCCTAGGCACTAGAGGGAGCTAGGGAACCCCTAGAATATATAGCTAGACCCAGACAGGGAGGAGCAGTCTAGAGTCTGTGTAGTGTGGAGTGTAGAGTCAGAGGCCAGAAGACACTTTAGCCAGAGTGGGGCTGAAGTGCAGGCTCTGACATGCAACTAGAAAGCCCAGGTTTCTAGTTGACACCAGGAGGCTAGTGAGTGTGAAGATCAGCCTGCCTGTGGATATTGAGCCAGAGTTAGCTCAGAAGATTATTACCAGGGGAAGAGTTGCCTCCTGAGAAACCAAGTTCCCATAAGTAGAGCAGAGCCAGTATTCCAGCTAGACAAGTAAGCTGAAGGGCAGAAGTATTATACCTAAAGCAAGGATATATACCTGAGGAAGTTTGCTACCAAGGATAAAGCCAGCATTAGGGCATACGGGCCTTGGGATATAAACAGCCAGGATTTCTGTGGAAGAGTGCAGCCTGGTCTGTAATTGTTGTTTTTACCCTCTGAGTATCTTGCAAAGGACATTGTACCTGCCATTGATGTGAAAGCCTGCTTTATACTGCTGCATTACCTGGAACTTTACAAAAGACTGTATAAAGTTAACTGTTTCCAGTAAAGGAAGTTTTGGTTCACCATAACAACGTGTTCCTCACTTATTACCACTATCATCAACCGTTGTGCCACCGTTACAGGCACTGGCGTCACGAACCTTAAAGGGACCTTGCCCTAGGCACATTAAACATCTTCAACATCCAGGGCACCTCACCCACCATCAGGCCTGGTCCCTATATACAGAGAGTGCCCCAGAGGACTTCTGTGCCAGCCTCTCCATCACTGCTGTACGCCTGCCCAGGGTTTTCCTACAAACTGTGAGTAACCCATAGCAACCCTCATTTGCCTAAGTAACCGTGACCTCACATCGCAATACCCTGCAGGGCTGCGTACTGCATATTTTGGCGTCACGAAGAGGATCCGATCATTCCTGCGCCATTGTGGAATATAAACTGAATGCCGTTATTTTCCCATAAAGTGACTAAGCCCTACTTGTTTATTTGAAAAATTGCTGGGCCAAAGAACTGTAAAATTTGCGATGTGAAACTGTATTTTGTGGACTGTTTTGCTGTTTTAAAGTCACCGCTTGCTGTCAGTGAATTGACAGCGTTTTGTTTAAAGATGGCCGCCTAAGTTGACTGAAATTAATTGCTGCGCCATCACTGTATCTTATTGGCGGGAAAAATTGGCGCCTTCTGCTAGGAGAGTGGGAAAGACTGTATGTCCGCACCACCGCCCTGTCTACAAATTTTCATGTCTGCTAAAATGGACTCCGCCTCCCCCATGTTGGAGTACCCGGGGGGCAGCCTCCCGGAGCAGTGGGAGGATGCAGGCGAGATATTGAGTGCCGCCCTGTCGCTCTCCAGAGAAGGATCGAGCATGTTGAGGAGTGAGGATTGCTCTGACGTATTGGCCGCACCTGTTGTACCAAAGATGGATTCTGCTAAAATGGAGCAAGAGGACGGTCCACCGGCCTACTCTCCGTGACCGGAGAGACCCACCTGCCTGTCGCCAGGAGCACAGCCTGAGCCCTACTTCGGCTCATGGAAGGATTTTGCCAGGCCCTCTATGCAATGGTCGGCACTGATGGCAGAGGTACGGGAGGCCGCTATTAAAAAGACCACGCGCACAAAGATATACTTTGAAGAATTGGCAAAGACCGTATACGATCGACACACCACTACGCAACCCCGCCTGGAAAGGAGAATGGGGGTAGTGGTGACCTTCGACAAGGACCGAGGCTTCGGTTTCATTAAGGATAACACTACCGGCAGAGACTTGTTTGTGAACCGGAAGTCAGTTAAGCGCAGCTACCTCCCTGAGTATCTACATAACCTCCGCGAGGGAGAGGAGGTAGAGTTCACCCCTGCCAAGGGCCTGCGAGGCCCCTACGCAACTGCTGTGACCCGTCCCAAGCCGGGACCAGAAGATTGGGAAGAGCCCGATGAGCCCACCAGTCCGGGACGCGAACCTGAGCGCCCAACAGAACCGGCCCATAACACGTTCCAAGAGCGGGGCTCCTTCATTGGCCCGAACGTGTTTTGGCAACCTACTGTCGTAGAAAAATGCGTGAGCCCGTATCCCTCACCTGAACTGTCCCGCCAGGAGAAGACCATAAAAGAACTTGAAAACCTGGAGCGGTTCCACGCTGCGCCGGACGATATCCGCAAGGGAAAAAGGGCATACGCAGCGCCGGAACCTGCGGCGGCCGTGCCAGACAGACCGGATCCCTTACCTGCATCTGCAGCGTCAGCGGAGGATCCCAACAGCGAAGCAGCCTCTGAAAGCCTGGAGGATCAGATTGTTCGGCTCGAACTCCAACTTCGTGGCCTGCGCCAACTTGCCATCTCCAGAGTGCCGTCTCCGCCAAGTGAAAGGAAAGACACAGTTAAAGATTCGGGTGCCTTGGAGCCAGAGGTAAGAGTGCCTATACCTGCCCGTAAGCTAGCCATTGTAACTGCCACTGCTGTCGCGGCACCAGTAAAGCTTACCTATGCCAGGAACCGTCACGTACAGTCAGTGACACTTGAACCCACAGAGCCTCCTGCAGCGGTTACACCCAGACCAGCGGAGCCTCCAACTGTATTAATGCCTAGGCTCGTGGAGTTACCTGCAATATTTACCCCTAGGCCTATGGGGCCTATACCAGTAAGGGGTCCATTTATGCTTCAGCTAGCGCCTAATACAATTTTGTGGACCCAGCCATATGTGGATCCTCGAGTCTGGCCCAATTTACAAGCAGAACCAGGATGTCCCACCAGTGATGACTCTAGTGGACGTGATACATACCTGTGAATAGGCCTGCCAGGCCATGTTTGATTTTTGCTGAGGGACCCTTATTGCTGAGGATTTAATCCTTTCAGGACAGGAGTCCTTCGTTTTGGCCCTATGAGCTGCTGCCAGTTTCCCACGGCTCAGTGGTGGTGGTAGGCCACTGAAAATACCAAATGCTCCAAGGCCATCCAGTTTACAGGACCCCCTGCCTGCTCCAAGTATTCCAAAACCAAGTTGTGCCTGTTATTTTATTTGCACTTAACCCTTTTTAACCCCCTTTTCAGGTTGAATAGGAACATTACAGCACTTATTTTATATGCCATTTTAGTAATGTGGACTTTTATGTGCTGTGACTTTTATGTGCAATCTGAATTCAAGAAAATGTGCCCAGAGATGACTCTAATTTATGTGGGTCTCGGAGATGCTGTTTTATGGGACTATTATATTTTATTATGGACTATCCTGGTATCCTTGATACGCTGCACCAGGTCAGCGCCCCCTGTTCCCTTATACTATCCTGAGAGAAGAGAACGACGCCCCTTTTCACCGGACTTGTTCCTTAGCCAGCGGAGCTGCCTGATATATACACTCGCCTAAAGAATTATTAGGAACACCATACTAATACGGTGTTGAACCCCCTTTTGCCTTCAGAACTGCCTTAATTCTACGTGGCATTGATTCAACAAGGTGCTGATAGCATTCTTTAGAAATGTTGGCCCATATTGATAGGATAGCATCTTGCAGTTGATGGAGATTTGAGGGATGCACATCCAGGGCACGAAGCTCCCGTTCCACCACATCCCAAAGATGCTCTATTGGGTTGAGATCTGGTGACTGTGGGGGCCATTTTAGTACAGTGAACTTATTGTCATGTTCAAGAAACCAATTTGAAATGATTCGGGATATCTCACACGGTCTGAACCAGTGTAGGCCTGAAGTAAATATATCTTTGCACAAAATGGCTGTATTTCAAATGGCTGTATTTCAAATCCCTGATTCAAACCCCTGTATGTAGAGGGTGTATCTCAGACGGCCTGAACCTTTGTAGGCCTGAATTCAATATTGGTACACCAAATGGCAGTATTGAAAATCTGAATGTAACCCAAATGTATTAAGGGTGTATCTCACAATGACATCTGCATCAAAGGCTGCAAACAAAACTTTTTGTGACCAAACGAGTGTTTGTTTAACAGCTGAATTTGACAGCAGTATATAAGCCTGTAATTTCACACGTGCTGATGCTACAAGGCCTGAAAATAGTGTTTTTTGTCAAAAAAGTGTGTTTTTCAAACCCCAGAAAATGATGGGTGTATTTCTACCTTAAATTGCACACTGACTAATACAGATGTTGTAGATTGCCAAAAAAAGTCTTTTTTTGGTAACAGAATATGAAAGCTGTATATATTAAACTTGAATTTAACACTTGCAGATCTGGAAAATATTGTTTTTTGAAAAATTAAAGTGTGTTTTTCAAACCCCAGAAAATGATGGGTGTATTTCTACTTTAAATTGCACACTGACTAATCCAGATGTTGTAGTTTGCCCCAAAAAAATGGTGATTTGCAATGTCCCAAAAGCTCAGATGCAGTGCTGGTGCACTGAGCATGCATAAAATGGCCGCCGCCACCCACCTAACTAACAGAATTATAAAAGATATTATTTTTTTGGTCAATGGCCTCAGGGCAGGGTAAAACGATTGTGTCCTGCACCCACACAACTATTTGTAGGTAGATCGCTGAGTTAGATTCTCTCCTTTTCTCTCCCTGAAATCACAAGTCCAGCAGCATCCTCTCCCTACACTTGTAACAGCAGAGTGGCGTGCAGCGCTACCTGACTCAAGCTTATATAGAGCCTGGGTCACATGCTGCTTTGGCCAATCACAGCCTTGCCATTAGTAGGCATGGCTGTGATGGCCTCTTGGGGCAAGTAGTATGACGCTTGTTGATTGGCTGCTGTGCAGCCTTTCAAAAAGCGCCAAGAAAGCGCCGAACACCGAACCCTTACGGAAATGTTCGGGTTCGGGGTCCAAACATCCTAAAGTTCGGTACGAACTAGAACTTTACAGTTCGGGTTCGCTCAACCCTAGTGGTAAGCAGTCGCGTACATAGAAAAGTAAGGGCCCTATAGAAAGGATCAAACCAGGCCCCCCACACAGGACAGAAGGGTTTCCACCTAAACCTCTTTCAATGGTTCTTAGGCCATTTTTTCTACTGCCTCATTTGCTAAAAGTTGTTCCTTTAGAGGGTAGAGTCCTGACCAAGTTTTCAACCCCAGTAGAAGAGATGATCCCAACTGGGCCCCCTCTGGCCCTGGGCCCCATAGCAGCTGCATGGTCTGCCGCTATGGTAGTTTCTCCCCTGGTGGTAATGTCTGGGGTAATGGTGAGAAGTCCATCTGCTGAATTTGTAGGCCCAGGTCTGTATCTCATGTTAAATGAATGTGATAAAAGACAGAGAACCCATCTTCCAATTCTGTCCAATGATTTTGATCAAAGGGAATGTATTACCTCTAATGGCTTGTGATCCATTGTAACTTCAAAATCAAGTCCAAACGTATATGTGTGAAACTGTTCACATCCCCAAAGAGCAGCTACATTTTGTTTCTCAGTCTAAGAATGTCTCGACATCAGTAAATGATCTGCTTGCATATTGACCAGGTCTGCAGTCACACGCACATTGTCTCTGAATTAGGATGGCACCTAACTAAGGTTGAGCGAACACCTGGAAGTTCGGGTTCGCCGGGTTCGGCCGAACTTTGCGGCAAAGTTCGGGTTCGGGACCCGAACTTGACCCCGAACCCCATTGAAGTCAATGGGGAACTGAACTTTGGGGCACTAATATGGCTTTAAAAAAGTCATAGAAAGGGCTAGTGGGCTGCAAAACGAAGCAAAATAGGGGTAAGAGCAGGACAACTGCCCTGCAAACAAATGTGGATAGGGAAATGAATTAAAATAACATAGAATAAAAAAAAAAGTAAAAAATAATGATCTTGAAGTAGGAGGCGGAGGTCAAAATGGAGTGGGAGGTTGAGGAGGCAGTGGACGTTGCGGTGTAGGTAGAAGCGGAGGTGGAGGAGGAGGTAGCCAACACTAGTTTTGTATTTTGTATTTTTATTTTTTATCTTTTAGAAATTTTGGAAGACCCCAAAACATTGGGAAATATAAAAAAGAAAACAAAGAGAAAGTGCACTGGAGTATAACAATGGCTGGGTGTGGCCGGTATACTTGTCTATTCTGTACAAGGTATGGACAAGTCCTGTGGGATCCATGCCTGGTTTATTTTAATGAACGTGAGCTTGTCCATGTTGGCTGCACTGGTCTGTGATCACCCCCCTGTTGTGCTGAACACACGATCGGACAATACACTCGCCGCAGGGCAGGCCAGCACTTCCAAGGCGTAAAGGGCATGCTCAGGCCATGTGGCCAATTTGGAGACCCAGAAGTTGAAGGGGGGAGACCCATCAGTCAGTACGTGTAGGCATGTGCACATGTACTGTTCCACCATGTTGCTGAAATAATGTCTCCTGCTAAGACGTACCATATCAGCTGGTGGTGCTAGTTGTTGTGGTGTGCTTTTCCGCATTTCGGCCATGCTAACCCTCCCTTCTGAGGTGCTGGCGGTGCCCCAGCTGCGTTGGCGACTTCTTCCTCCTCCTCCTCTGCCTTCGCCTTGTGCTTCCACTGAGCCCCCGGTGTCAGGTGGGAATGCCACCAGCAGCGTGTCTACCAGCGTGTGCTTGTACTCGCGCATCTTCTGATCATGCTCCAGTGACAGAATTAAGGACGGCACGTTGTCCTTGTAGCGGGGATCCAGCAGGATCCTGTGGTCGTTGCGCAGGCACTGCAGCATGTAGTTGCTCATGTGTGCCAGGCTGCTCAGAGACAACGACAAGCTATCCTCTGTGGGAGGTGTATTGTCTGTGTCCACTGTATCCCCCCAGCCACGCTCCAGTGATGGCCATGAGCTGGTTTGGGTGCCACTCTGCTGTGAACACGGTTCCTCCTCCTCATCATCCTCCTCCTTCTCATCCTCCAGAACTGTGCCGTGGCTGGACAATTGTGTACCTGACCTCTGTTGGTGCAGGAACCCACCCTCCGGGCCACTTGTGAATGACTGGCCTGATAACCGTGAAAATGATCCCTCCTCCTCCTCCTCTTTCATCATCGCCTGAAGCATTTTTTCAAGGAGACATAGAAACGGGATAGTAACGCTGAAGACTGCGTCATCGGCACTGGCACGTTGCATATGAGGCGGTGAGCGGGAAGGCCGAAGTTACGCTGCAGCACAGACAGGCTAGCAGCAGGGTGAGAATGCTGAAAGCGCGCACAGACGGACCGCACTTTCTGCAGCAGCTCTGACATATCTGGGTAATTTTTCAGGAACCTCTGCACCACCAAATTCAGCACATGCGCCAGGCAAGGGATGTGTGTCAAACCGGCTAGGCCCAGAGCTGCTACAAGATTTTGTCCATTATCGCACACCACCAGGACGGGCTTGAGGCTCAGTGGCACCAACCACTCAAGGGTCTGTTGTTCCATGCCCGTCCACAGTTTTTTTTTCAAAATAGCCTGCTGTCGTTTCTCCCTGGCTGTGCTGAAGTTGGTGGTGAAGGTGTTACGCTGACCAGATGAGAAGCTGGTAGAGGAGGAAGCAGAGTAGAAGTAGGAGGCAACAGGATGCAAAGAGAAACGTCCTGCAATCCTCGGTGGCGGAAGCACATGCGCCAAACTGCTATCCACATCAGGCCCAGCCGCCACTGCATTTACCCAGTGTGCAGTTAGGGAGATATAACGTCCCTGCACGTGCTTACTGGTCCACATATCGGTGGTAATGTGGACCTTGCCACAGATGGCATTGCGCAGTGCACACCTAATTTTGTCCGCCAGTTGGTTGTGCAGGGCAGGGATGGCTCGCCTGGAAAAGTAGTGGCGACTGGGAATCACGTACAGTGGGACAGCCACCGCCATAAGTTTTTTAAAAGTCTCAGTCTCCACTAGTGTTGATCACAAATATTCTAATCGTGAATTTTTATCACAAATATTGGCACTTTGAGAATTCGCGAATATCTAGAATATAGTGCTATATCTTCATAATCGTGAATATTCTAGATTTTTTTTCATCAGTACCCATGATCCCTCACAGCTTCTTGCTTGTGAGCCAATGAGAAGGCTGCAATATCTTTGACTTTAGGAGTAGTGTTGATAGCAAATTTTTGTTTCGCAAATTTTCCGATTGGCGATTTTCGCAATCAAGAAAATGATGACTGGAGATCACAAATACTAGAATTTGCGAATATATGACAAATATTCTCCCAAATATTTGCAAAATATTGCAAATTCGAATATTGCCCCTGCCGCTCATCACTGGTCTTCACCAGACGGAATGACAGCATTTCAAAGGCCAGGGATTTTGAAATGCTGGCATTCAGGGCCAGGGATTGCGGCTGGGTAGGGAGGTACTTCCTCTTTCTTTCCAGTGTTTGGGAGATGGACAGCTGAACGCTTCCATGGGACATTGTGGAGATGCTTGGTGACGGACGTGGTGCCGTTGCTGTCACATGCTCTGTTTGCGGGGTGGCAGGTGCCACTGTCACTCCAGAGGGGGAGGAAGATGCCGAGACTGCAGCAGAAGAGGGACCTGAAGGAGCCTGAGATCTTTCGTGGCTTTTGAGGTGTGTACTCCACTGCAGCTCGTGCTTTGCATTTAGATGCCTGGTCATGCAGGTGTTGCTCAAGTTTATAACATTTATGCCCCACTTCAGGCTCAGATTGCACAGCGTGCAAACCACTCGAGTCTTGTCGTCAGCACATTGTCTGAAGAACTGCCACGCCAGGGAACTCCTTGGAGCTGGCTTTGGTGTGCTCAGTCCCTGGGTGCGGTGGGCAATAGCAGGTGTACTGGCTAGGGAACGGCCACTCTGCTTTTGCACCCTGCTCCCTCTTTTGGTGTGCGGATGGCGCTGTGTGACCAACACCTCTTCCTCCGAACTGCACATGTCACTCGCATGACCTTGATTCCTTGTGGGGTTTAGGACCTCATCATCCTGCACATCATCTTCAACCCACTCCTCACCCCTGCCCTCCTTGCCAGTCTGCACACTGCATAAATCCGCAGTAGTTGGCACCTGTGTTTCGTCATCATCAGTGACCTGCTGCGGTGGTAATCCCATGTCCACATCTTGAAATATAAGTGGTTTGGCATCATTGCACTCAATCTCTTCCACTTCTGGGGCAGGGCTAGGTGGATGGCCGACAAACAGAGTCATCAAAAAGCATAAGAGACTGCTGCATGACTTGGGGCTCAGACTGCTTGCCTGATTTGCAAAGGAATGAGGTGAAAGACAGATGCCCATGGGCTGCAGGTGCCAACTCTGCGCTTTCAGCAGGGGACAGGGTGGGAGACAATGTGAAGGAACTGGAGGCACTGTCAGCCACCCAATCTACTACTGCCTCTACATGTTCTGGCCTCACAATTCGTACACCGGTATTCGGGGCCTACAAAATAACGCTGAACGTACTGTTGCCTACGTGCACCTGAGGAAGGTGTTTCATTTGGGTGTGTAGCTGGCACAGATCGACCACGTCCACATCCTCTCCCTGCAACAGGAGCTCCACCAACACCAGCAGCACCAAGACCAGGGCCACATCCTCTCCTCATTCTTTGAGGTTACCCACCGATGTAACAGCCGGATTAACAATATTAATTTCCCTGTCACGTATGCAGTGCAGGTGTACTTCACATAAACAAATGGTGTATGTCACCCACCGAACTAACAGATGGATTAACTATATGTATTTCCCTGTTACGTATGCAGTGCAGGTGTACCTCACACAAATAATTGGTGTATGTCACCCACCAAACTAACAGATGGATTAACAAAATTTATTTCCCTGTCACGTATGCAGTGCAGGTGTACCTCATACAAAAAATCGTGGATTCTCTAGAATCTGAATTGTTTGCAAAATTCATATTGAATTTGATTTGCTTAGAATCAGTTTTCTCATCTCTACCGATGATATGTGTGATTTTTGTGTTTCACAAGAGAGCAAGCATTTTATAAACAAATCACACATAAAGACAAATGCTTACAAACATAAAAAACTATTATATCTGTAAAGAATAAATCAAGGCAACTGGACTTACTGTAGATTTCTCGAAAACGTTTCACTCGTTCTTCCAACGAGCTTTCTCAATCTCAGAATTGAGAAAGCTCGTTGGAAGAACGATTGAAACATTTTCAAGAAATCTACAGTAAGTCCAGTTGCCTTGATTGTTACAGATATACCATGACCTGGATAAATGAGAACCTTCACAGACATATCGCAACACATTTTGGGGGGAAAGCCCTTAAACTTGTACGAGAATATGAAAAGACAGCAAGAAAACTGGCAGACTATAGAAACCACCTGCGTTTCAACCTCAGATGCCGAAAACAGGGGCTAGTACCATGCAGCATCAGTTTGGACTCCACGGTGAAGGGTCACAGAGCTGAGATGATTCTACAAAAAGCCCAGAAGCAAATACTAAATGAACGGGTACGACAGACCCATTTCACAGTTAAAGCCTTGAAACAAACTATCAGTCAGCTGGAAGAGGACCTGACTTTGCAGCTACCCGCTGAAACGTGGAGGAAAGTAGCAGATTTCACAGTACATGCACAGCTAGCTCAGCACACTAAGAGCAAGGAGAGGCAGAAGAACAAGTTCTGCATTTTGTTATCCCGAACTGCAAACAGCCATACCAGTGAGGAACTGACATGGAGGCGAAAGGAGGAAACAAGGACAGTGCAAAACAAAGAGAAATGGGTGCAGAATCTTTCAGACCGGGTCTCACCCAGCCTGAGATGGATGTCCTTGCGAAAGGGTTGAATTTCGCAATCACACCAAGAACCATATTATTTTAGCCACTGAAGCCTCAATCCACAGCAACAAAGTACCACAGGGTGAGGCTGAACAACTTCACCATAAAGTGTCTGCAGCTCTGGCCAGTGCAAAACTACCTCCTTCAAACTTGACTCGAGAAGAAAGGAGGGTGGTTACATCCCTGAATAAAGACACAAACATCACCATCCTCCCTGCGGATAAAGGAAGATGCACGGTTGTACTTAATATATCTGACTACGATGCCAAGGTGACCACACTCCTGGATGATAACAACACATATGAGGCCCTAAGACGAGACCCAACCAGTGGCTACAAGAAGAAGGTTATAGAACTACTACAACAACTAGAAAGGACAAAATCATTGATCGGGCCATGTATCATCGCCTCTACCCTGGGGAAGCCCCTCCATGTATTTATGGACTTCCTAAGATACATAAGGACGGGACCCCTCTCAGGCCAATTGTCAGCAGCATCAACTCTGTGACCTACAATGTGGCAAAATACTTAGCCAGAATCCTAGCACCCTTGGTTGGAAACACACAACATCACATACAGAACTCTCAGGATTTCACCACCAAAATCCAGAACTTGGTATTGGGCACAGAAGAAACAATGGACTCCTATGATGTTACATCCCTGTTCACCTGCATACTCACTACAGAGGCAATTGAAACAGTCAGGAAACAGTTGCTACTAGACAACACCTTAGGCTGCAGAACAGAACTTAGCCCAGACCAAGTGTGTGCCTTACTGGACCTTTGTCTGAGTACCACCTACTTCAAGTATAAGGACAAGTTCTACAAGCAAAAACATGGCTGTGCTATGGGATCGCCAGTCTCACCTATTGTAGCGAACCTGTATATGGAGGAAGTAGAAAGGAAAGCCCTGACCACTTTCAAGGGAATTACACGAGTCATTGGTTCAGATATGTGGATGACACTTGGGTTAAAATTCATAAACAAGAGTTACAGGCTTTCACCGACCACATCAACTCAGTGGATCTTAACATAAATTTCACGCGGGAAGATATGCAGAACAACAAACTGGCGTTTCTGGACTGTCTTATAACAGTGGAAGAGGGAAGGAAGCTGGGAATAGAGGTCTATCGAAAACCAACACACACAGACCCGTACCTGCTATTTGATTCCCACCATCCTCTAGACCACAAACTGGGAGTCATCCAGACTCTACACCACCGGGCAGAGAAAATCCCCACCAGCACAGAGGCCAAGGCGAAGGAATTCAAACACCTCAGAGGGGCACTTAAAACTTGTGGGTATCCAGTTTGGGCCTTTGTCAAAACAGAAGGAAGGAGAAGAAAGAACACCAAGACTACCAGTGAGGGCGAGTCTGAGAAACTCAAAAGGATTTTTAATAAACATCACATCCCTGTCTGCTTTAAACCCAGCAACACACTGAGGCAACAACTGGTTCACCCCAAAGACCCAACGCCTAAACACAAGATGGACAACATTGTGTACGCAGTCCAGTGCAATGAGGAATGCTCAGAACTGTATATCGGCAAAACAAAACAACAACTACATCAGCGTATGGCTCAGCATAGAAGAGCCAAAACCTCTGGTCCAGATTCAGCCGTGTACTTACATCTAAAAGAAACAGGTCACACCTTTGAAGACAGTCAAGTACGTGTTTTGGATAAGGAGTCTGATTAGCACAAACGAGGTGTGAAGGAGGCCATCTACGTAAAAATGGAGAAGCCAAGCTTGAATAGAGGCGGGGGGGTTAGACATCTATTGTCTGCCACATACAATGCTGTCTTGACACTTTTTTCTGGGAAGTCTTTATCACCTACTGACTCCAATTAGGATAATGGAATCAACACCTTTGACCCCATGCTGGGCATAATGACCTCTGACCCCATGCTGGGTATAATTACCAGATGTTGATTCAGTTACATATTTATTCCCAGAGAATTCTTGTACAGTCACTCAGAATTGAGAAAGCTCGTTGGAAGAATGAGTGAAACGTTTTCAAGAAATCTACAGTACGTCCAGTTGCCTTGATTTATTCTTTATAGATTTACAGTTTGGGTTCGCTCAACACTACACCTAACCCCACAAGGCTGGCTTCAACAATAATTTGAATTGGTGCAGAAGGCAGGGGCGGATTGACCATAGACCTTACAGGGGAATTTCCCAGTGGGTCAATACCCAGGGGACCGTCTGTTGCAGTTGTCTCTTCTGATCATCTGATATCTATGCATGTTGGCTCAGCTGAACAAGCGTTTATAACGATTGGGGAGGGGAGAGAAGCTGCTGCCAGACAGAAGGATTTGGCAGTTAAAATCCAACATGCCCAAACCTTATGTTATGATATTCTGGTCTCCAGTGAGCACAGTAAGAATATAAATTCACAATCTGATGTAGTCTGTTGGGGAGATTTATCAAAAGTGATGTAAAGGAAAACTGGCTTAGTTGCCCCTAGCAAACAATCAGATAGCACCTTTCATTTTCCAAAGGAGCAGTGAAAAATGAACGGGGGAACCTGATTGGTTGCTGTGGGCAACTAAGCCAGTTTTCCTTTACCCCAGTTTTGATAAATCTGCCCCTATGTATTTGCAGACAAAAGATTTACTTTTAAGTTCTTCTTCTGTTCAGTTAACTTGTTTTTACTTAGATTGTCAATACTTTTGCATATAGGTGCAAAATGAGCCATCTTTCCACAAGCATAGCACATTGTATTCTGTACCACAGAATGGGTTAAAGCTGCTTTGATAGCACGAGGAAGTCCTACCCAATATTAGGCTTTTTAATTTATAATTTATTTAAAAGTAGACTTGCAAGTTGCACATCTTCCATAGAATTATATAGATTGATGGTAGGCCCAAGGCACCCTGCATATGGAAGAGAACTGTTGCATATCCTGGAAATGCTCTTTAAAGGGGTTACGCCAAGTTATGAATCTATCCCCTATTCACAGCAGAGGGGATAAAGTGATAGGGGATCAGTCTGACCATTGGCACCACCACCATTCATACCCTAATATGAATGAAGTGGCAGGTTACACATGCGTGTTGCACTTGGGGATAGCTGTATATACAGTCACTGTTCCCATGATTGGTTGGACGCCCACTGATCATAAACTTATCCCCTATACTGTGGATATGGCATAAGTTTATAACTTGATGCAGCCTCTTTAAAACCAGGAAAAATCCAGACACGATGCAAAAGATCTCTTTGAAGAAGAATTACTGTATGTGTCTTTTTGACACATACACCAACCAATATTAAAATTTCTGTATAAAAAAGTAACATTAGTAATTTTAGTAACTTAAAGAGCTATTCTCTTTCAAATGTTCATCTGCGCTTATTCCTTACCTAACCCTATCCATGCAATAGCCAAGTGCATTATGCACATCCATGGCTTCTGAAACCGCTAAAACGTACTAAAAACACATATTTCACTGAAAACTAAATGTACAATAGAGCACAAAACTATGTCCTTTAACACAATTAGTTGTAGAAAATAGTTGGTTTATTCCATAAAAAAACAGCAGGTGAATGCGACGTTTCGACCGTCCTCGGTCGAAACGTCGCATTCACCTGCTGTTTTTTTATGGAATAAACCAACTATTTGCTACAACTGACGAGTGCTGCAGATTTTTGTATATTCTTTGATGTTGGGATCAATTGCCAGGATCTCGATCTGCCTGCACCATCATTACCGCAAGTAAGGTATTGTTTATGGTTTTCCCAATTGTCTTTTGGGCATAGTAGTGCTGCCGGATCTCTCTATATATCTTTAACACAATTACACATAATGAAATGATATGATATGGCTTGTCAGTGGCTGTACACAAAGTTCACACTATTTCAATGTAAAGTAGGCCAGAACAGGATGATGGTCATCTACTGGCGCTAAATGAATTAATCTAAATCACAATCTCTGATTAGTACTTTTTATTTTATCTCCAGGTGGCATGGAACGCGGATTCTGCTCCATATTCCTGACAGTACTTTTTATGCAGAAAAGGTTCCCTGTGAATTTAACTTAAACCTGAAAAGTAGGGCAGCATATTCCCCACTGAGAATCACATGTTGGCACTATGATTGACCAAAAAATATAATTATTTTACCTATTATGTGGAAGACTTAATATGTTGATTTATTATATGTCTCTTTTGAAAAAAAATACAACTGTGGTACAAAATACAATAAAAAATCCAATTCGTCACTAAAGCTGTACATCTTCATGTTATTGGAAAGTACTAAATACACTGCTCAAAAAAATAAAGGGAACACTTAAACAACACAATGTAACTCCAAGTCAATCACACTTCTGTGAAATCAAACGGTCCACTTAGGAAGCAACACTGAGTGACAATCAATTTCACATGCTGTTGTACAAATGGGATAGACAACAGGTGGAAATTATAGGCAATTAGCAAGACACACCCAATAAAGGAGTGGTTCTGCAGGTGGTGACCTGACCACTTCTCAGTTCCTATGCTTCCTGGCTGATGTTTTGGTCACTTTTGAATGCTGCCGGTGCTTTCACTCTAGTGGTAGCATGAGACGGAGTCTACAACCCACACAAGTGGCTCAGGTAGTGCAGCTTATCCAGGATGGCACATCAATGCGAGCTGTGGCAAGAATGTTTGCTGTGTCTGTCAGTGTAGTGTCCAGAGCATGGAGGCGCTACCAGGAGACAGGCCAGTACATCAGGAGACGTGGAGGAGGCCGTAGGAGGGCAACAACCCAGCAGCAGGACCGCTACCTCCACCTTTGTGCAAGGAGGAACAGGAGGAGCACTGCCAGAGCCCTGCAAAATGACCTCCAGCAGGCCACAAATGTGCATGTGTCTGCTCAAACGGTCAGAAACAGACTCCATGAGGGTGATATGAGGGCCCGACGTCCACAGGTGGGGGTTGTGCTTACAGCCCAACACCGTGCAGAACGTTTGGCATTTGCCAGAAAACACCAAGATTGGCAAATTCGCCACTGGCGCCCTGTGCTCTTCACAGATGAAAGCAGGTTCACACTGAACACATGTGACAGACGTGACAGAGTCTGGAGACGCCGTGGAGAACGTTCTGCTGCCTGCAACATCCTCCAGCATGACCCGTTTGGCATTAGGTCAGTAATGGTGTGGGATGGCATTTCTTTGGAGGGCCACACAGCCCTCCATGTGCTCGCCAGAGGTAGCCTGACTGTCATTAGGTACTGAGATGAGATCCTCAGACCCCTTGTGAGACCATATGCTGGTGCGGTTGGCCCTGGGTTCCTCCTAATGCAAGACAATGCTAGACCTCATAAGGCTAGAGTGTGTCAGCAGTTCCTGCAAGACGAAGGCATTGATGCTATGGACTGGCCCGCCCATTCCCCAGACCTGAATCCAATTGAGCACATCTGGGACATCACGTCTCGCTCTATCCACCAACGTCACGTTGCACCACAGACTGTCCAGGAGTTGGCAGATGCTTTAGTCCAGGTCTGGGAGGAGATCCCTCAGGAGACCGTCCGCCACCTCATCAGGAGCATGCACAGGCATTGTAGGGAGGTCATACAGGCACGTGGAGGCCACACACACTACTGAGCCTCATTTTGACTTGTTTTAAGGACATTACATCAAAGTTGGATCAGCCTGTAGTGTGTTTTTCCACTTTAATTTTGAGGGTGACTCCAAATCCAGACCTCCATGGGTTAAAAAATTTGATTTCCATTTTTTTTTTGTGTGATTTTGTTGTCAGCACATTCAACTATGTAAAGAACAAAGTATTTCAGAAGAATATTTAATTAATTCAGATCTAGGATGTGTTATTTATGTGTTCCCTTTATTTTTTTGAGCAGTGTATAATTCTAACCAGAATTTAAATTTAAAATTGTGTATCAACTATATATTACTCCAATATCCATATGGAGTGACCCACTGGTGCACTGCTAAAGAGTGAATATTCAGGTTCAGGGTGTCTGTTATGCTTACTATCACTGTGCCCTACCTATGTAATCTAGAAAGGCCATATATCAGAGGAAATAGTTAATCTGGCAGCCTTAGTAACCAGTTGCCATGTTGTGGGCTGGTCAATTTCCCCTGGCTGGAGTACTGTAGAGAGATCCTATTAGGTGTGTTTGCAGGCAAGTAGGCCGAAATAGAACTGTTCTCTAGGAAAACACCATTCCTGAAAGTGAAATGCGGTCAGAAAAGCAACTCTGCTGAGGATCAACCTCTGAGGAAGGAAGCTATGAATTTGAGAACCAAAAAGGCTGTTTGGACATATGGAGTTGGAGTTTACTGCATGCAGTTAGGGTTAAATCACTTTTTGTGCCCAACACACTTCTGACACGCACAGGCCATCCGATCTAGGACTGTACCACATGGTTGGTAACTGCAGAAATATAAAGAAAATATTTTCACATATTTGGTCATTTGGGAAGATTGCATGGTATATCTAGACTGAGCCATTGAGGGGAACATCATATTGCCTACCCCTTATACAGAACCTCAAGGAAAACTACTACCCTGTAAAATACTGTACTTGTAAGACTATGCCTACTACTTCTATCTGTACTGAAACCCTCATCATGTATTCAATAAAGACTTTATTTATTATAACCAAGAGGGCCTCCAACCTTCCATTGGCCTTGCACCTGTTCTCTTGTCTTGCACCCTGCTACTCATCCAACACCATGGGCACCCCAGCCACCACAGGGATGAGTCCTCATATCTAGGGGGTGCCTCGAGGGGAAGAAGGGTTTTTCCTCTCTATTCACTGCCTTCGTAGCTTGGGGGGGGGAGTGCTGGACCAAGATTTAGCCAACGTGAAGACTACAACCACCCTCATTCCCTAATCCACCACTCTCATCCTCTCAGAGCTGAACCCGGACATACCCTTATTTTCCCCCAGGCAGCCCCCTTGATTTCATGCTCCGATGCGCTCCCTTGCCCATCGTGCTAGATCGCGCAGGGCACGGGCTCTTTTGCTTACAATCACACACTGCCGGGCGGAAGCTTCCGTGTGTTCGGTGACGTCACTGGCTCAGATGGGCGTGGTTTAGCACTGCCCTAGCCGTTTTACTGGATAGGGCAGCGCTAGAGCCC
Organism: Bufo bufo; assembly: GCF_905171765.1. Lineage (NCBI taxonomy): Eukaryota > Metazoa > Chordata > Amphibia > Anura > Bufonidae > Bufo > Bufo bufo. The sequence continues at coordinate 700,817,816 of NC_053390.1, read as the reverse complement.
GCCCATCAGTGCCAGTGACGTCACCGGGCTTCCTGGCAGCCCCATGGAGAGCCTAGTATGTCATCAGAACTCTTGAAAATGCCTTTTCCCTGCGCGATTTAGCACAGGGCAAAGAGGAGCATCGGAGCATGAATTGCTCCGATGCTCAAGTCAGGGGGGCTGCCGGGGGGAAAATGGACAAACCCTTTAATGTTTGATATGAAAATACAAAAAAAGAAAATGATAGCACAATATCAATTCCACATGGGAAATCCTTTTATGTAGATGATCGCCCAAAGGCATGGAGTGTCAGGCTTTGGCCTTCAGCTTCAGTACACATCAACAGAAGAAAATTGCAGCACTGCTTCTTGCAGTAGAAAAGGCTTGAGAAAGAATCATGGCTCATTCCAAACACTGCATAGTTTTATGAAAAAGGATATGTCTTTTTCTAGTGCAGATACAATTTATCCCACAATTTGGAGGTCTCCACTTTTTACCTTTAGAAAATGTTACCAATCATACCAAATTCATAAGTTATAGTTTTATGAGTACTATGGTATATCCTTAAATAAATGTCCACCTATCCTGTATACAGGGGATAAATTGATACAGTCTCACTTACCAGAGGGCCAGGTGGAAAACAGCATGGCCTTCAGGGTGGAATACCTTTATGTATATGGAATCTGATAGCGCATGATACAATTTTGCAGAATTTAGAGAAAAAACTTCCAAATAGCTTTGTATTTGGACTCCCCTGAGCCATTTTCAACATGTAAACAAATCACTCTGGTTTGTTTCCATCCTGTATGTGGCACTTCTCCTTCTCCGCAGCCCCAGCACTGCCCCTAATAAAGTCCACCTAGTTTATAGCTCCTCCCACCCAGCTAGCTACATAGACACTCCCCAAACACTGCCCCTGTTGCTGCTTTGATACGCCCATGGACATATCATCACAAAAAATAAGAAAGAGTTGCATGGACATGGTTATATGACCACAGCCCAGGACAGAAAATAAGAGCAATAAAGGTAAAAGAAATACATTACAAAATTACAAAAATCATTACTGTAAAGGATATTGATTCAAACCACAAAACCGTAAGCTTTAAAAAGTAAAAACTGTTGTAGAAATTTTTTTTTTCAAACTTCCCCATCCCATTTTTTTTTGGAGCTCCCCACTATATTCTGAATTATTAAATGGTGTAGTTAGAAAGTGCAACTTGTCGTGCAAAAAACAAGCCCTCATGTGGCTATGTCAATGGGAAAATTAAAAAGTTATCGCTCCAGAAAGGCAGGGAGTGAAAAATAAAAATGCAAAAATTAAAAACCCTCTGGGACAGAAAGGGTTAAAGGGGTTGGCCATTTTCCTATATTGATGACCTATCCTCAGGATAATTCATCAATGTTATATCCACGGAGATATGACTTCTACTGTGATTGCTTGTCCTGATACAGATTCATTGTTTCTGGGCTTCAGATGCCTGTTTAAACAGGACAATCTGCTGCCCGAAACTGTTAAAAGATGATTTTGGGTGCCACATTAACAATGCTTTCACCCTATGCTCATTCATTAGGTAATCGTTGGCACCTTTACATAGGGCAGGTATTGAACATTCCTTCCCAATAATTGCCCCAATTGTCAGTCCATGTCGACCATAGAGGAGTGGTCCAAGTTAAATAAAAATTCAGGTAGCCATTGTAAATTTCTGCCCTGTCACTTTCCTCAATGTGCTTCAGTCCTTCCCACCACAGATATCATCCTCTTGGCTGTGGGGATGTTTCTTGCACTCAAATCACTGTGCAGCCAGTAACTGGCCTCATAGTACATGAGATGTCACTGCTGTGGCCAGTGATTGGCTGCAGCGGTAACCTGTGTGAACAGAAACACCACCACAGCCAGGGAGGACTGCAGCAGGGGAGAAAAGGGGTGAAATAAATTATTTTGTTATTTTATACCATTTACAGGGGCTTACCAAGTTTTTATTTAAGGTACCCTTAAGGTACCCTTAAAGTACCTTTCACACTTGCGTTAAAGTTTTCCTGTATTCAGTTCCGTCACAGGGGCTCAATACCGGAAAACAATGCTTCAGTTTTATCCTAATGCATTCTGAATGGAAAGCATTCCATTCAATATGAATCAGGATGTCTTCAGTTCAGTCACTCTTACGGTATTTGGCCGGAGAAAATACCGCAGCATGCGGTGTCCCCGTACAAGCTCTGTGCACAAGTCAAGCAAATTTTGGCTGAACAACCATTTCATAGAATATGTTTTGTGCTACCTTAAAATGTCCCTTCATCAATAGAGGATGCACAGTTTTAACCATGAAACAGGAGCACCCAATGAATATCTGAATATAACCTGAATGTGGGACAAACACAATAAAATACTTTTTCTTAAAAATCCACAATTCATTTATAAAAGGCCATGAACCCTTAAGTAACCTTAGGTATTCGGAATAATTTTGGTGCAGGAGGCCTGAAAAGACCACTAGATCTGTGCACTTCTGGTTCAGCAGCATTTAGCTTTTCTGCAAAATAAAAATTGTATTAATAATCACATAAAAAATAAAAAATGTCTATAGGATGGCCCTCATTTGCTTATTAAAGGGTTGTTTTCGCTCTTCCGTAGGCTTGTGAACAAAGCTTTTCATTGTCTGATTTTGCAGTATTAATAATTAATTTATAACAGTGTTTGCTTTGTGGTAGATTTTTTTATTTGGTCACGGACTCTTGTAATACTGCTGTATGCAGCACTTAGCAAAGCGTGGTTTCAAATTGCTTTATCTTTTCAATTCAGCACAAACTGTAACAGTAAGCTAATAAAAGGTCTATTATAACCATACCGCCATACAGAATCGTGCAGCATCTCCTTTGTAACAGTATTACCTGTGTCAGTGCTTCTCATATCGCCGTGTCGGGAGTCTCTTGGGAACAGAATGGAAGTCCCCATTGGCCTTAGGTATTCCTGTCAGACTCGGAGTAGGTTCTAACAATATTAAGAGGTTGCCTGAAGGTTACTGGTGTCTGTAACTGCTTTGATTCTGCGTATTGTTCAGTTATCATATGTCACAGAAGTTTATTATTCATGTAATAGAGGCTTAATAAACTCTGCACGTGTAGTGTCCTCTGTAATATATTAAAGTTTTTTTGGGTTATCCTGAAGAAAAGTGTAATCATTCATAATTAAAAGTTTTGCAATTTTCAGTTCCCCACCATGAATTCTGCTTGCTATCATTGAATAGAAACTGGGGTGTGCACAAAACTCATAGGGCCAGATTTATCATTAGCTCAGGTCAGAATAATGGAGTGAAAAAGTCCCCAAAAAAGTCCCAAACGCTAAAACTGCGCACAAATTTTTTCTGCTCTGCACTATGCTCGCCAGTTTTCTGAAAGTGGGCGTGTTTTCTTATGTAAATGAAGCTCTAGACAGATTTACTATTGAGACTATTTAAAAAGTCGCAAAAAAGTTGCAAAAAAGTCGCAATTTCACTCCAGTGAGGACCATGCTTATCTTATGAGACTTTTTAATAGAACGTGCGACTTTTTCATAAAAACGTGCGACTTTTTCGTAAAGATGTGCGACTTTTGTAAAGCTGCTTACTGACAGATAAACTGCTACCTTCAAACCACATTTATTACAGTCTTAAAGGGCCGATCATAAATCTGACTTGGCTAAAACTGACTTTAGCCATATGTGAAAGTGGAGTGAGCTGTCAGAGTCATGATAAATCTGGCCCATAGGGTTCATTGGAAAGCACACACTTTATCTTACTCACATTTTTACAGCTTCTTCATAAATATGGCGCTTATTCAAAACACCATATTGATCAATGTATTTACAGCAGACTCGCATAAATCCACTAAAAAATCACCCTAGAAAGCGCTTAAAGGGAACCTATCATCAACTTTATGCTGTCGATACTAACGGCAGAATAAAGTAGAGACAGGTGAGTTGATTTCAGCGGTCTGTCATTTATAAGTGAAAAAATAAGTGGTTGCCGAGAACCAACATCACAATCATTGCAGACTGGGCCTGGAAAAGAGTCCCGGCCACCTGAGAAGAGTCCTGGTTATTCATGAATTCCTGCTCTCCCTGACCACCTGCTGATGACTGACAGTCTTCTACCTAGTTTTCTCGCTTTCTCTCTAGGAGAGAACTGCCAATCATCAGCAGATGGGTGAGAGAGCAGGAGATTATGTATAACCAGGACTCTTCTCAGGTAGATTTGACTCTTTTCAAGGCCTGGGCTACAATGATTATGATGCTGGTTCTCAGCAACCACTTACTTTTAGCTCATGAGTGACACACCGCTGAGATCAGCATTTCTAACACTACAGGGAGTGCAGAATTATTAGGCAAGTTGTATTTTTGAGGATTAATTTTATTATTGAACAACAACCATGTTCTCAATGAACCCAAAAAACTCATTAATATCAAAGCTGAATATTTTTGGAAGTAGTTTTTAGTTTGTTTTTAGTTTTAGCTATTTTAGGGGGATATCTGTGTGTGCAGGTGACTATTACTGTGCATAATTATTAGGCAACTTAACAAAAAACAAATATATACCCATTTCAATTATTTATTTTTACCAGTGAAACCAATATAACATCTCAACATTCACAAATATACATTTCTGACATTCAAAAACAAAACAAAAACAAATCAGTGACCAATATAGCCACCTTTCTTTGCAAGGACACTCAAAAGCCTGCCATCCATGGATTCTGTCAGTGTTTTGATCTGTTCACCATCAACATGGCGTGCAGCAGCAACCACAGCCTCCCAGACACTGTTCAGAGAGGTGTACTGTTTTCCCTCCTTGTAAATCTCACATTTGATGACGGACCACAGGTTCTCAATGGGGTTCAGATCAGGTGAACAAGGAGGCCATGTCATTAGATTTTCTTCTTTTATACCCTTTCTTGCCAGCCACGCTGTGGAGTACTTGGACGCGTGTGATGGAGCATTGTCCTGCATGAAAATCATGTTTTTCTTGAAGGATGCAGACTTCTTCCTGTACCACTGCTTGAAGAAGGTGTCTTCCAGAAACTGGCAGTAGGACTGGGAGTTGAGCTTGACTCCATCCTCAACCCGAAAAGGCCCCACAAGCTCATCTTTGATGATACCAGCCCAAACCAGTACTCCACCTCCACCTTGCTGGCGTCTGAGTCGGACTGGAGCTCTCTGCCCTTTACCAATCCAGCCACGGGCCCATCCATCTGGCCCATCAAGACTCACTCTCATTTCATCAGTCCATAAAACCTTAGAAAAATCAGTCTTGAGATATTTCTTGGCCCAGTCTTGACGTTTCAGCTTGTGTGTCTTGTTCAGTGGTGGTCGTCTTTCAGCCTTTCTTACCTTGGCCATGTCTCTGAGTATTGCACACCTTGTGCTTTTGGGCACTCCAGTGATGTTGCAGCTCTGAAATTTGGCCAAACTGGTGGCAAGTGGCATCTTGGCAGCTGCACGCTTGACTTTTCTCAGTTCATGGGCAGTTATTTTGCGCCTTGGTTTTTCCACACGCTTCTTGCGACCCTGTTGACTATTTTGAATGAAACGCTTGATTGTTCGATGATCACGCTTCAGAAGCTTTGCAATTTTAAGAGTGCTGCATCCCTCTGCAAGATATCTCACTATTTTTGACTTTTCTGAGCCTGTCAAGTCCTTCTTTTGACCCATTTTGCCAAAGTAAAGGAAGTTGCCTAATAATTATGCACACCTAATATAGGGTGTTGATGTCATTAGACCACACCCCTTCTCATTACAGAGATGCACATCACCTAATATGCTTAATTGGTAGTAGGCTTTCGAGCCTATACAGCTTGGAGTAAGACAACATGCATAAAGAGGATGATGTGGTCAAAATACTCATTTGCCTAATAATTCTGCACGCAGTGTATTTTATGCTGCCCTCAGTGAAGTTAGCATAAAGTTGATGACAGGTTCCCTTTACAAAATATAGTAGAAAACCATCTGCCTGCAGCCACAACTAGGGGGAGCTTAGTGCATAGGAATTTATCGTTACGATTACACTCAAGGGAAGCTTTAAAATACTGGGCTGAGCTCTCCCTAGTGGCAGCTGCATTAAAATGCTAAACCTATGTTGAGATCAGTAGAAGTAATTCAGGGCAGCCCCCAGCCCCTGGCCTCATAGCAGTTGTGTGGTCTGCCTGCATGGTAGGTACACTGCTGAAAAGGAGCTCCTTATAACTGAAGGTTTGCTATACTTGTTTTCTGTCTTGGGAATTCTCTATGAGCTAAATGCAGTGTTTCGGCTGCAGAGATCTCTCTCCTGTCCTAATAGTTTTCTGCAATGTATGTATCATTGTAGATCATTGGTGGTCAGTCCTAAATATACCCTTTAACCTCCTCCCGTCCGCCCATAGGATATAAACGTCCTATGGGTGGACCTCTATTTCTGAAAGCACGTTTTAAAACGTCCTTTCAGAAATCGCAGCTGCACACTAATCGTGCAGCTGCTGATCGGGTTGCCCGCTGTCAGTGACAGCAGGGCAACCCAAAAGAAGGCAGGGACAGTGCCCAGGTGTCCGTGCCTTCTGGATCGCTGCATACACAGCGCTCACCGAGCACTGTGTATGCAGAGCAGGAAGCGCTGTGCGCTTCCTGTTCCGGCCCGGCGGTCATGTGACCGCCGGGACCGGAGAGTGCAGGAGCTGTGTGAGGTCATCCACAGACCTCGATCAGCCCTGCACTGAGGCTGTACAGCACAGAATTACGCTGTACAGCCTCTCTGGGGGTGCATTTCTTCTGTAACTGGGGCTACTATGTCAGCCCCAGTTACAGGAGAAATCAACAGTGAAAAAAAAATGAAAAAGTGAAGCAAATGTCCCCCAGAGGTCTTGTATGACCTTATGGGGGACGAAAAGTGTAAAATAAAATAAAAAAAATAAAGGGTTGAAAAAATAAAATAAAAATAAGTTTCACATGTAAAAAAAAAAAAGTCCCCAAGTAAGTGTTAAAGTGAAACAAATAAAAAAAGTATACATATTAGGTATTGCCGCGTCCGTAAAAACCAGCTCTATAAAAATATCACATGAGCTAACCCCTCAGGTGAACACCGTAAAAAATAAAATAAAATACTGTGTCAAAACAAGCAATTTTTGTCACCTTGCATCACAAAAGGTGCAACACCAAGTGATCAAAAATGCGTATGTCCTACAAAATGGTACCAATAAAACCGTCACCTCATCCCGCAAAAAATGAGCCCCTACATAAGAAAATCTCTCAAAAAAAAAAAAAACTATAGCTCTCAGAACATGGACACATTAAAACATAATTTATTTGTTTCAAAAATGCTATTATTGTGAATTTTAATAAATGAGAAAAAGTATACACATTAGGTATCGCCACGTCCGTAACAATCTGCTCTATAAAAATGGCACTTGACTGAACCCCTCAGGTGAACGCTGTAAAAATAAATAAATAGAAACTGTGCTAAAAATTTGAAGAATTGCTTCTAAACTTCTAAGCCTTCTAACATCCTAAAAAAATAAAATGACATTTCCAAAATGATGCCAACATAAAGTAGACATATGGGGAATGTTAAGTAATAAATATTTTATGAGGTATCACTTTCTGTTTTAAAAGCAGAGAAATTGAAATTTAGAAAATTGCAAATTTTTCAAATTTTTGGGTAAATTTGGGATTTTTTCATAAATAAAGGTGATATATTTTGACTCAAATTTATGATTATCATGAAGTACAATGTGTCACGAGAAAACAATCTCTGAATGACTTGGATAAATAAAGGCGTTCCAAAGTTATTACCACATAAAGTGAGATATGTCAGTTTTGCAAAATTAGGCCTGGTCAGGAAGGGAGCAAATGGCCCAGATGGCAAGTGGTTAATAAGGAAAAGGACTGCACATCACATACAGCCAGGGTTGGTTAAAAAGGTAGACAGACACGCACAAATCTGCCAAAACCGACTTGAACTCAAAGCTTCCCAAAAGAGTTATTCTGAGATCTGTTCTTGTTTTCAGCAAAATACATATGGAGGGGACACAGAAACACTAGTCAAAACTTTCAGAGATGGTAATAATATCATAATGCACCCATACGAGAAGAAAACAAAGAAACTCTTATTATTTTTATATTTGAACAGAGCACTCAGTCTAGAGGAGCTCTCTCCTAGGGCAGCTTAATCATATTAATTTGCATTCCCCATGTCTCCAGATGGGCGTCATTTTTCTATGGTCCAGGCTGTTTAGTTCACAGAAGACCGTCAAGACAGGGTACAATTTTGGAAAACTCTCAAACATATTAGGTCTTCAGCCTTCAGATTTAAACAAGCATGTTCCCATATACTGACTCGAAACAAAGAATGTGAGAATAGGGAATAAAAAACACAGCATAAGGCCTCATGCACACGACTGTATGCATTTTGTGGTCCGCAAAAAATACGGATGACATTCGTTTGCATTCTGTAATTTGCAGAAAGGAACAGCTGGCCCCTAATAGAACAGTCCTATCCTTGTCCGTAATGCGGACAATAATAGGACATGTTCTATTTTTTGGCGGAACAGAAGTACGGACATATAGAAATGGAATGCACATGGAGCACCTTCCGTTTTTTTTGCGGACCCATTGGAATGAATGGTTCCATATACGGTCTGCAAAAAAACGGAATGGACACAGAATGAAAATACATTTGTGTGCATAAGGCGTTAAAGGGACTATCTAATATGAGCAATGTCTTCTTGTGAAAAGTGTCCATTGACGATAAGCTGTAATACATGTCGAATCCTGGTAGTAAGTGATCCAATTTCCTGCAACCCCACCACAGGGGAAATGAAGCATTACACATTGCCTACTCAAATCACTTTATTCTCTGTGTAATGCAGCACAGGACAGGTCCTCCAGAGCGACAGATGCCCATTTTAACCAGGCTTCTGCTTTTACCCTCTAGTAACTCAGACTTCCCTTATAGTGTACCATATATGAAAATAGCTTTTCAAACTTCACAACCCCTTTAAAGTTGTCATAGCAAAAAATGGGGTTGTCACTAGAGTTGAGCGAACACCTGGATGTTCGGGTTCGAGAAGTTCGGCCGAACTTCCCGTAAATGTTCGGGTTCGGGATCCGAACCCGAACCGAACTTCGTCCCGAAGTCAATGGGGACCCGAACTTTTGGGCACTAAAAAGGCTGTAAAACAGCCCAGGAAAGAGCTAGAGGGCTGCAAAAGGCAGCAACATGTAGGTAAATCCCCTGCAAACAAATGTGGATAGGGAAATGAATTAAAATTAAAATTAAAAAAATAAAAATGTACCAATATCAATTGGACAGAGGTCCCATAGCAGAGAATCTGGCTTCACGTCAGCAGAGAATCAGTCTCTTCATGCCATAGCAAAGAATCTGGCTTCATGTCAGCAGAGAATCAGTCTCTTCATGCCATAGCAGAGAATCTGGCTTCATGTCAGCGCAGAATCAGTCTTCATGTCATAGCAGAGAATCAGGCTTCACGTCACCCACCACTGGAACAGGCCACTGTCACACATTTAGGCCCAGGCACCCAGGCAGAGGAGAGGTCCCGTAACAGAGAATCTGGCCTTATGTCAGCGCAGAATCTGTCTTCATGTCATAGCAGAGAATCAGGCTTCACGTCACCCACCACTGGAACAGGCCACTGTCACACATTTAGGCCCCGGCACCCAGACAGAGGAGAGTGGTCCCGTAACAGAGAATCTGGCCTTATGTCAGCGCAGAATCTGTCTTCATGTCATAGCAGAGAATCAGGCTTCACGTCACCCACCACTGGAACAGGCCACTGTCACACATATAGGCCCAGGCACCCAGGCAGAGGAGAGAGGTCCCGTAACAGAGAATCTGGCCTTATGTCAGCGCAGAATCTGTATTCATGTCATAGCAGAGTATCAGGCTTCACGTCACCCACCACTGGAACAGGCCACTGTCACACATTTAGGCCCAGGCACCCAGGCAGAGGAGAGAGGTCCCGTAACAGAGAATCTGGCCTTATGTCAGCACAGAATCTGTCTTCATGTCATAGCAGAGAATCAGGCTTCACGTCACCCACCACTGGAACAGGCCACTGTCACACATTTATGCCCAGGCACCCAGGCAGAGGAGAGAGGTCCCGTAACAGAGAATCTGGCCTTATGTCAGCGCAGAATCAGTCTTCATGTCATAGCAGAGAATCAGGCTTCACGTCACCCACCACTGGAACAGGCCACTGTCACACATTTAGGCCCAGGCACCCAGGCAGAGGAGAGAGGTCCCGTAACAGAGAATCTGGCCTTATGTCAGCACAGAATCTGTCTTCATGTCATAGCAGAGAATCAGGCTTCACGTCACCCACCACTGGAACAGGCCACTGTCACACATTTAGGCCCAGGCACCCAGGCAGAGGAGAGAGGTCCCGTAACAGAGAATCTGGCCTTATGTCAGCACAGAATCTGTCTTCATGTCATAGCAGAGAATCAGGCATCACGTCACCCACCACTGGAACAGGCCACTGTCACACATTTAGGCCCAGGCACCCAGGCAGAGGAGAGAGGTCCCGTAACAGAGAATCTGGCCTTATGTCAGCACAGAATCTGTCTTCATGTCATAGCAGAGAATCAGGCATCACGTCACCCACCACTGGAACAGGCCACTGTCACACATTTAGGCCCAGGCACCCAGGCTGAGGAGAGAGGTCCCGTAACAGAGAATCTGGCCTTATGTCAGCGCACAATCAGTCTTCATGTCATAGCAGAGAATCAGGCATCACGTCACCCACCACTGGAACAGGCCACTGTCACATATTTAGGCCCAGCACCAAGTCAGTGGTGTAGAACAGTCGATATGAACCCCATGAAGTTTCACCAAATATCCAGTCTGCAGGTTTGCAATAGGGTCATACCAATATACAGGAGCTGCAGCAATGATCACTTGTTAAATATAGTTCCATATATTCATAAGCTGTTAGCATAGAGTCAGGACATGCTAAATAAACCTCTTCAAATGTGCTATTATATAAATGAGGAAAGTTTTAACAGACAGAGTCTTTACAGTGGACTCTTCCAGAAAGCCCCCTCTGTATTCTGCTACTTGGTTTGGTCTCCTCAGTGCAGACATTTACTGTGAAGGAGGTAGGATCTCTGTCTAAGTTCTCTAAAGCTAAAGTTCATTTATCTATTGTAAAAAGTTATAATATATACCCATAATAGTTCTGTAGAATGTAAAGAGGTGACTGTATGTTTTTAGCAGCCTTTAAACCCTGCAGCACATGCTAGGCTGAGTAGATGATGTACAGTTAAAGAGACATGTGTTCTTCCTAAAATGGCTGCAAGACATGCTGTATTCCAGGTCACCCTGCTGCAATATCTTTGTAAATGATTTTCTCTTGTTCATTTTTCTGTATGCTTTGTTATATCCTGTAACATGTATGTGGGAATGTAATATAATGACTGCCTGTTATGATATAGGTGGGCTGGTGACCTGGCTGTATACCACATAGTGGCAGTGTTTCCCTGTTGTATCACAGGCTCCAGCCAAGTGCACTACACCTCAATAAAGCTTTAAACCACAGAAGACCTGAGTGTCGTCCCTTAGAGTCCACTTAGAGTTTATGCCTGGAGGAGCTGGTGACCGAGTGAGTGTGAAAGCTGGAGGTGTTGCAGATGGTGCAAGGAAAAGAGGGTTACATTTGGTGCCGTGACTCGGATGTCATCATTCTGCTCAAAGTGACCAGTGAAGATACCTAAAGTCACCAGTGTGCGAGTTCTGAGGTGATTGTGCCACGGCGGAGCTGCTAGGCGGCAGATTGACTTAATTAGCGGTTTATATCCTCTCAGGAATAGAAGATGAGTGGACGAGCCAGAGCCCGCGGAAGAGCACGTGCCAGGGGGCAGCCCAGCCAAGGACAGCCTGGACAGGAGCAAGAGGCTCAAGAACCTAGACGCATTGAAAGACCCCAGCAGCCACCAGCCGAGCCTTTGCTTGTGGGAAGAGGGCGCCAGAGAGGCCCGCCAGTAGTGGAGAGACCTCCGACTGATGTTCTGCAGCTTTCAGCTGGATTTCAGGACATATCCCTCGGAGAACGGGGTGGCCGCAGGCGTGACTTCCATGACCTTGGAGTGAACACCCGGCAGACCATTGAATAGAAATATGAGACCTGTTTTTTTTTTGCACTGTGTGACAGGTTAAGGTTTAATCACAGAATCAGACTTCTATCTGCACGGTAGCGTGTGTCTTAGGTTTTTCTGAATGACACTATCAGTACCTTCAATGTAAGATATCCTTTTTGGGATAGATTTCAAGTAGGCCTCAAATACCAGAAACTAGTTATTTTGAGAATGGCAAATTTGGGAATAGTTTTTCAACCCAGAAAAAAACATAGGGCTTTTACGGTCGCTACAAATAACTTGACCAGATTAAACAGTACAGATTTGCTTGAATAGAAATGGGAGACCTGTTTTTTTTTGCACTGTGTGACAGGTTAAGGTTTAATCTCAGAATCAGACTTCTATCTGCACGGTAGCGTGTGTCTTAGGTTTTTCTGAATGACACTATCAGTACCTTCAATGTAAGATATCCTTTTTGGGATAGATTTCAAGTAGGCCTCAAATACCAGAAACTAGTTATTTTGAGAATGGCAAATTTGGGAATGGTTTTTCAACCCAGAACAAAAAGTGTGCTTTTACGGTCACTACAAATAACTTGACCAGCTTAAACAGTACAGATTTGGTTAAATATAGATGTGAGGCCTGTTTTTTTTTGCACTGTGTGACAAGTATAGGTTTAATCACAGAATGACACTTCTATCAGCACGCTAGCGTGTGTCTTAGGTTTTTCTGAATGACACTATCAATACCTTCAATGTAAGATTTTCTTTTTGGGATAGATTTCAAGTAGGCCTCAAATACCACAAACTAGTTATTTTCAGAATGGCAAATTTGGGAATGCTTTTTTAACCCAGAACAAAAAGTCTGCTTTTACGGTCACTACAAATAACTTGACCAGCAAAAACAGTGCAGATTTGGTTGAATAGAGATGTGAGACCTGTTTTTTTTTGCGCTGTGTGACAGGTATAGGTTTAATCACAGAATGACACTTCTATCAGCACGCTAGCGTGTGTCTTAGGTTTTTCTGAATGACACTATCAATACCTTCAATGTAAGATTTTCTTTTTGGGATAGATTTCAATTAGGCCTCAAATACCACAAACTAGTTATTTTGAGAATGGCAAATTTGGGAATGCTTTTTCAACCCAGAACAAAAAGTGTGCTTTTACGGTCACTACAAATAACTTGACCAGCTAAAACTGTGCAGATTTGGTTGAATAGAGATGTGAGACCTGTTTTTTTTTGCGCTGTGTGACAGTTATAGGTTTAATCACAGAATGACACTTCTATCAGCACGCTAGCGTGTGTCTTAGGTTTTTCTGAATGACACTATCAATACCTTCAATGTAAGATTTTCTTTTTGGGATAGATTTCAAATAGGCCTCAAATACCACAAACTAGTTATTTTGAGAATGGCAAATTTGGGAATGCTTTTTCAACCCAGAACAAAAAGTCTGCTTTTACGGTCACTACAAATAACTTGACCAGCTAAAACTGTGCAGATTTGGTTGAATAGAGATGTGAGACCTGTTTTTTTTTGCGCTGTGTGACAGTTATAGGTTTAATCACAGAATGACACTTGTATCAGCACGCTAGCGTGTGTCTTAGGTTTTTCTGAATGACACTATCAATACCTTCAATGTAAGATTTTCTTTTTGGGATAGATTTCAAGTAGGCCTCAAATACCACAAACTAGTTTTTTTCAGAATGGCAAATTTGGGAATGCTTTTTTAACCCAGAACAAAAAGTCTGCTTTTACGGTCACTACAAATAACTTGACCAGCAAAAACAGTGCAGATTTGGTTGAATAGAGATGTGAGACCTGTTTTTTTTTGCGCTGTGTGACAGTTATAGGTTTAATCACAGAATGACACTTCTATCAGCACGCTAGCGTGTGTCTTAGGTTTTTCTGAATGACACTATCAATACCTTCAATGTAAGATTTTCTTTTTGGGATAGATTTCAAGTAGGCCTCAAATACCACAAACTAGTTATTTTCAGAATGGCAAATTTGGGAATGCTTTTTTAACCCAGAACAAAAAGTCTGCTTTTACGGTCACTACAAATAACTTGACCAGCAAAAACAGTGCAGATTTGGTTGAATAGAGATGTGAGACCTGTTTTTTTTTGCGCTGTGTGACAGGTATAGGTTTAATCACAGAATGACACTTCTATCAGCACGCTAGCGTGTGTCTTAGGTTTTTCTGAATGACACTATCAATACCTTCAATGTAAGATTTTCTTTTTGGGATAGATTTCAAGTAGGCCTCAAATACCACAAACTAGTTATTTTGAGAATGGCAAATTTGGGAATGCTTTTTCAACCCAGAACAAAAAGTGTGCTTTTACGGTCACTACAAATAACTTGACCAGCTAAAACTGTGCAGATTTGGTTGAATAGAGATGTGAGACCTGTTTTTTTTTGCGCTGTGTGACAGTTATAGGTTTAATCACAGAATGACACTTCTATCAGCACGCTAGCGTGTGTCTTAGGTTTTTCTGAATGACACTATCAATACCTTCAATGTAAGATTTTCTTTTTGGGATAGATTTCAAATAGGCCTCAAATACCACAAACTAGTTATTTTGAGAATGGCAAATTTGGGAATGCTTTTTCAACCCAGAACAAAAAGTCTGCTTTTACGGTCACTACAAATAACTTGACCAGCTAAAACTGTGCAGATTTGGTTGAATAGAGATGTGAGACCTGTTTTTTTTTGCGCTGTGTGACAGTTATAGGTTTAATCACAGAATGACACTTGTATCAGCACGCTAGCGTGTGTCTTAGGTTTTTCTGAATGACACTATCAATACCTTCAATGTAAGATTTTCTTTTTGGGATAGATTTCAAGTAGGCCTCAAATACCACAAACTAGTTATTTTCAGAATGGCAAATTTGGGAATGCTTTTTTAACCCAGAACAAAAAGTCTGCTTTTACGGTCACTACAAATAACTTGACCAGCAAAAACAGTGCAGATTTGGTTGAATAGAGATGTGAGACCTGTTTTTTTTTGCGCTGTGTGACAGTTATAGGTTTAATCACAGAATGGCACTTCTATCAGCACGCTAGCGTGTGTCTTAGGTTTTTCTGAATGACACTATCAATACCTTCAATGTAAGATTTTCTTTTTGGGATAGATTTCAAGTAGGCCTCAAATACCACAAACTAGTTATTTTCAGAATGGGAAATTTGGGAATGCTTTTTCAACCCAGAACAAAAAGTCTGCTTTTACGGTCACTACAAATAACTTGACCAGCTAAAACTGTGCAGATTTGGTTGAATAGAGATGTGAGACCTGTTTTTTTTTGCGCTGTGTGACAGTTATAGGTTTAATCACAGAATGACACTTCTATCAGCACGCTAGCGTGTGTCTTAGGTTTTTCTGAATGACACTATCAATACCTTCAATGTAAGATTTTCTTTTTGGGATAGATTTCAAGTAGGCCTCAAATACCACAAACTAGTTATTTTCAGAATGGGAAATTTGGGAATGCTTTTTCAACCCAGAACAAAAAGTCTGCTTTTACGGTCACTACAAATAACTTGACCAGCAAAAACAGTGCAGATTTGGTTGAATTGAGATGTGAGACCTGTTTTTTTTTGCGCTGTGTGACAGGTATAGGTTTAATCACAGAATGACACTTCTATCAGCACGCTAGCGTGTGTCTTAGGTTTTTCTGAATGACACTATCAATACCTTCAATGTAAGATTTTCTTTTTGGGATAGATTTCAAGTAGGCCTCAAATACCACAAACTAGTTATTTTCAGAATGGAAAATTTGGGAATGCTTTTTCAACCCAGAACAAAAAGTCTGCTTTTACGGTCACTACAAATAACTTGACCAGCAAAAACAGTGCAGATTTGGTTGAATAGAGAAGTGAGACCTGTTTTTTTTTTGCGCTGTGTGACAGGTATAGGTTAATCACAGAATGACACTTCTATCAGCACGCTAGCGTGTGTCTTAGGTTTTTCTGAATGACACTATCAATACCTTCAATGTAAGATTTTCTTTTTGGGATAGATTTCAAGTAGGCCTCAAATACCACAAACTAGTTATTTTCAGAATGGCAAATTTGGGAATGCTTTTTCAACCCAGAACAAAAAGTCTGCTTTTACGGTCACTACAAATAACTTGACCAGCTAAAACTGTGCAGATTTGGTTGAATAGAAATGTCAGGTCTATTTTTTAGGCGCTGGGTGACAGTCTCAACTTGCCCCTGATGTAATATATGGCCAAAAAATAACCAGACTGTTGATGGTTAAATGCACTTCGGTGACACAGGCTCAGCCTGCAGCTGATGTAGGATATAGCACAAAATAACCACACTATCGATGGTTAAATACACTTGGTGATAGCTCGTGCTGGCGCACCACAAGTCACAAAATGGCCGCCGATCCCCCCAGAAAAAAAGTGATCTAAAAACGCTCTGGGCAGCCTAAAAAAAGTGAGCAAGTCAATAATAGCACTTCAATGATCCACAGCTGCAGATCGATCACAGAATGAAGTCTTTTGAAGGAGTTAATCTGCCTAATCTCGCCCTAACGTCGCAGCTGCAACCTCTCCCTATACTGATTATAGCAGAGTGACGTGCGGCGCTACGTGACTCCAGCTTAAATAGAGGCTGGGTCACATGGTGCACTGGCCAATCACAGCCATGCCAATAGTAGGCATGGCTGTGATGGCCTCTTGGGCCAAGTAGTATGACGCTTGTTGATTGGCTGCTTTGCAGCCTTTCAAAAAGCGCCAAGAAAGCGCCGAACACCGAACCCGAACCCGGACTTTTACGAAAATGTTCGGGTTCGGGTCCGTGTCACGGACACCCCAAAATTCGGTACGAACCCGAACTATACAGTTCGGGTTCGCTCATCCCTAGTTGTCACAGTAAAAAATGATGTTTTAACAAGTTCCTGCAGCATCGGTCCTGAAAGATCACATGCAGCACACAATATATACACATGATGGTTGTGCAGTGGGTTGTTTGATTTGTTTTCCTATCAATAGAGGGGAAGCTAAACCTTTCAGAATGTAGAAGAAACATTGGAGAAAATAACACAATTCTTGCAGCATGGCCCCTGAAAGAGAAGATTTATACTTATCTGTTCCATGCTGCTTTAGTAGTCCACGCTGCCTCCACTCTCTCCATATTGTGGTCCTGGCACTATTTACATCCAGCTGGCTATGGGCATTGTCATCTGCACAGCTCCAGCCAATGACTGGCTTTAATGGTGGCCACAAGCAGCATGTGAGGGCAAGCAAATTGATAGCAGAATTGCATGTATAGATGTGAGTCACCTGGTATTAGGCAATGTGTTAGATCCAGCAACCTCCCCTTACTGACCATAACTACTAAGTCCTCCAACTACACAACAGAGGACCAAGAAGTGCAGTGGCCAGGACTGGGTTGTTCATGTTCTGTATTTGTCGTGATGCCAATTGCAGCGTGCGCAGGGTACTATCCCAGGGCCCTTCCAAGGTGTTATAATGCACTTCCCAGATTAGGAACGCCAGAGTGGTGTAATGGCCTATAATGTCTCTGTATGGTAGTGATTATTGTGTCATGGTGTCTCCTACCTGGGTACGGCTGGACTCCTGGCTCCTGGCTCACTTGCAATAAATTTAAGTGTAGTGATAGTAGGAGTAATAGATGAATTTTGCAGCAAAAATGATGTCCAGACCTTTAGATGAAGTTCCAACATTTCTTTACTTTACATAACTTTTATCCAAGCAGTATACAGCTTTGGTCTCTTGGTCCCAGCAGGTTTTGGCAAGGATTGGCAGGAATGAGTGCTTTGTATGTGACCTCTTCTGTGTGGGAGACAGACTAGCTGAGGAGGGAATAGCTTCTCCTAGGTCTCTGGACTTATCTCTCAGATGGATTCTTAGGGAATGCTTACTTCCTGGAACTCTGGAGGTTGTCTGTAGTTTTCAGCTTCTTCATCCAGCTGAGGCTGAAGGTGCTCAGACTCGGAATATGACCATGTCTCAGCCGAGACTATGTCCTTGCTGTCTTCCCTATGCAGGGATAAAACTATATCCGGCTTTAACAGTTTTTTCCCTCCCTGCTGCAGGAAGACAGGATAGTCCACCTCTCTTTAGAAGGGGGGCAGAATAGAATAGAACAGGACTGTTCCACTATAAACTGCCATAATATTAATGCAATAAAATAAGATAAAATGAGTCACTAGATTTCAATGGTACTTGCACTGCTGTTCTCCTAGGATGAAGTGGGTTCTTCACAATTATATAGTGTCAAAATGGTGCGACTGCACTGCTCCTCATTCACACAGAGTGTTTTTTCCTCAAAGGCAGGTGTTCACTTAATCTGGCTCAAGACAGACACCTTTAGATTGAATCGCAGTATGCTTCTATACAGATTGAAAAACTCAGCATGTCATCTTTGTATGGTTCAAAACCGCCCACACCTCTATGCTGGATCGTCGTAGGCTGTCTGCAAGGTGTCATAAACCGCACAATAGTGAGAGTACCTCCGGCACAGTTAAAAAATTCTGTTTTATTATACTCACATAAATAAAAAGATTTTTCAGGATATCAATTCACAGCAATAATCTTTCGCACAGCCTAACCCGGGTTTCGCATGTAGATTCGTCAGGGGCGAGAATCTAACACACCTAGGGTAGGAGGTTATTTAACCTCCTCCCCCCATGTTGCACACCTGATGATTGTAAGTTGCATTATCCATCCAGTTGCAAACAAAGTAAGTTCTCTAAAAATATTCACATTACAAGTAAAATCACATTTTCACTCCTATTCTAAAATCCACATAAAATATTTGTAAATTTTAAAACCTTTTCATACTGGCTTCCCTCACTGGACACGTATTAGTCAACCAATGACATTTTTACAACTCCTTTTCATTCATAAAAAGGACACATCCATGTTAATTCACTCCCCATGCTGGACACTCTGTGGCTCCACACTTTTACTGTTCAGGCGCACTACAATGCCAATAATTAAGGATTAGAGTTGAGCGAACCCGAACTGTAAAGTTCGGGTTCGTACCGAACTTTAGGTTTTTCGGCACCCGGACCCGAACCCGGCACCCATTTACGTAAAAGTTTGGGTTCGGGTTCGGTGTTCGGCGCATTCTTGGCGCTTTTTGAAAGGCTGCACAGCAGCCAATCAACAAGCGTCATACTACTTGCCCCAAAAGGCCATCACAGCCATGCCTTCTATTGGCATGGCTGTGATTGGCCAACGGCAGCATGTGACCCAGCCTCTATTTAAGCTGGAATCATGTAGTGCCGCCCGTCACTCTGCTCGGATTAGTGTAGGGAGAGGCTGAAGCAGCTGTGAGGGAGAGATCACGGAGAAATGCTCTCAAGAACTGTTTTTTGTACTAAGCGATACAGCAAATGTGTTTTGTGGGTGCAGTGCACAATTTTTTTAAGCCTGCCCTGAGCCAACTACTGCTGAAAACGAACTTTTTTTTCTTCAGTTAGTCAAAATCAATACATAATCGGCAGCCATTTTATGCAACGATAGTGCACCAGCACAGGCTATCTGCATGTCTGCAAGTCCAGAAATACAGCTTTTTGCTTGCTGGGGTTAAAAAAATACATCTGTTAAATATAGTGCACATCTGGGATTACACGTGCATAAGTGATGGTCACATTTAGGACAGAAATACAGCTTTTTGGTTACTGGGGTGAAAAAACCCTTTAATATACTGCACATCTGGGATTAGACAAGCATAAGTGACTGTCACATTAAGGCCAGAAATACGGCTTTTTGGTTACTGGGGTTAAAAAAAGCCTTGAATATATTGCACATCTGGCATTACACATGCATAAGTTACTGTCACATTTAGGCCATAAATACGTCTTTGGCATAATGGGGTGAAAAAAGCCTCTGATATACTGCACATCTGGGATTACACGTGCATAAGTGACTGTCACATTTATGCCAGAAATACGGCTTTGGCATACTGTGGTGAAAAAAGCCTCTAATATATTGCACATCTGGGATTACACGTGCATAAGTGACTGTCACATTTAGGCTATAAATACGGCTTTGGCATACTGGGGTGAAAAAAGCCTCTGATATACTGCACATCTGGTAATTACACATGCATAAGTGACTGTCACATTTAGGCCAGAAAAATGGCTTTTTGGTTACTGGGGTGAATAAACCCTCTGATATACTGCAAATCTGGGATAAGACGTGCATAAGTGAGTGTCACATTTAGGCCACAAATACCGCTGTCATATAGAGTTAAAAAAAAAAAATTTGAATGCAATACCCTACATCAGGGTTTTTATTGACGGTTAATAATTTTTAACAGACTTAACCACTTTTTACTTTGCTTTGTAAACGCTAACTATGAGGAAAAACATCTAATAAGGGACGCGGTCATGGTCGTGGTGTTGGTAGAGCCTCTGGTGCAGGGAGAGGATGTAGCCGTTCTGCCACAGCTACATGTCCTACTGAACCTACTACCTCAGGTCCCAGTAGCCGCCAGAATCTACAGCGATATTTGGTCGGGCCTAATGCCGTTCTAAGGATGGTAAGGCCTGAGCAAGTACAGGCGCTAGTCAATTGGGTGGCCGACAGTGGATCCAGCACGTTCACATTATCTCCCACCCAATCTTCTGCAGAAAGCGCACAAGTGGCGCCTGAAACCCATGCCCATCAGTCTGTCACATCACCCCCGTGCATTTCGGGGAACCTGTCTGAGCCTCAAGTCATGCAGCAATCTTTTATGCTGTATGAAGACTCTGCTGGCAGGGTTTCCCAAGGGCATCCACCTAGCCCTTCCCCAGGGGTGGAAGACATAGAATGCACTGACGCACAACCACTTATGTTTCCTGATGAGGACATGGGAATACCCCCTCAGCACGTCGATGACGAAACACAGGTGCCAACTGCTGCGTCTTTCTGCAGTGTGCAGACTGAAAAGGAGGTCAGGGAGGAAGACTGGGTGGAAGACGATGCAGGGGACAATGAGGTCCTAGACCCCACATGGAATAAATGTCGTGCCACTGACTTTCAGAGTTCGGAGGAAGAGGCAGTGGTGAGACCGAGCCAACAGCGTAGCAAAAGCGGGAGCAGGGTGCAAAAGCAGAGCAGCCGTCGCCAAAACAGTTCGCCTGCTACTGGCCACCGTCACCAGGGACCTAGCACACCAAAGGCAGCTTCAAGGAGTTCCCTGGCATGGCACTTCTTCACACAATATGCTGACAACAAGACCCGAGTGGTTTGCACGCTGTGCCATCAGAGCCTGAAGTGAGGCATTGACGTTCTGAACCTTAGCACAACCTGCATGACCAGGCGTCTACATGCGAGATATGGTCTGCAGTGGAGTAAGCACCTTCAAAACCAAGAAAGGGCTCAGGCCCCTCCTGCTCCCTCTTCTGCTGCTGCCTCGGCCTCTTCCTCCACCTCTGGAAGAACGTTGGCACCTGCCGCCCAGCAAACAGAGGATGTGCCACCAACAACACCACCTCAGTCACCAAGCATCTCCATCATGTCACACGGAAGCATTCAGCTCTCCATCTCACAAACCTTTGAGAGAAAGCGTAAATTCCCACCTAGCCAATCTTGATGCCTGGCCCTGAATGCCAGCATTTCTAAACTGCTGGCCTTTGAAATGCTGTCATTCAGGCTGGTGGAGACGGACAGTTTCAAACAGCTCATGTCGCTTGCTGTCCCACAGTACGTCGTTCCCAGCCACCCTCCCTGCACAACCAAGTATCGGATAAAATCAAGAGTGCACTGTGCAACACCATCTGTGGCAAGGTCCACCTAACCACAGATACGTGGACCAGTAAGCACGGCCCGAGACGCTATATCTCCCTAACTGCACACTGGGTAAATGTAGTGGTGGCTGGGCCCCTTGCGGAGAGCTGTTTGGCGCACGTCCTTCCGCCGCCAAGGATCGCAGGGCATCATTCTTTGCCACCTGTTGCCTCCTCTTCCTACTCTGCTTCCTCCTCCTCTTCTTCCACCTCCTCATCCGGTCAGCGACAGACTTTCACCACCAACTTCAGGACAACCAGGGGTAAACTTCAGCAGGCCGTGCGAGACCTGTGTGCCCTGTTGCGCTGTTTCAAATACTCCACCAACATGGCCAGTGGTGATGACGCCGTTATTAGCGTTACAATACCACTTCTATGTCTCCTCGAGAAAACACTTAGGGCGATGATGGAAGAGGATGTGGCCCAGGACGAGGAGGAGGAAGAGGGGTCATCTCTAACCCTTTCAGGCCAGTCTTTTATAAGTGGCTCAGAAAGATGATTTTTGCAACAGCAGAGGCCAGGTACAAATTTGGCCAGCCAGGGCCCACTACTGGAGGACGAGGAGGATAATGAGGAGGAGGAAGGGGATGAAACATGTTCACAGCGGGGTGGAGTCCAACGCAGCTCGGGCCCATCACTGGTGCGTGGCTGGAGGGATACGGAGGACGCAGTCGATACGCCTCCCACAGAGGACAGCTTGTCCTTACCTCTGGGCAGCCTGGCACACATGAGCGACTACATGCTGCAGTGCCTACGCAAGGACTGCAGAGTTGCCCACATTTTAACGTGTGCTGACTACTGGGTGGCCACCCTGCTGGATCCCCGTTACAAAGACAATGTGCCGTCCTAAATTCCCTCACTGGAGCGTGATCGGTAGATGCGCGACTACAGGCGCACGCTGGTAGACGCGCTCTTGAGAGCATTCCCAACTGAACCCAGGGGACAAGTGGAAGGCAGGGGAGGAGGAAGAGGTCGCCAACGCAGCTTTGTCAGCGCCAGCACCTCAGAAGGCAGGGTTAGCATGGCCAACATGTGGAAAAGCTTTGTCACCTCGCCGCAACGACCGGCCCCAACTGCTGATATGGAGCGTGTTTGCAGGAGGCAGCATTTGAACAACATGGTGGAACAGTACCTGTGCACACGCCTACACGTACTGACTGATGGTTCAGCCCCAATCAACTTCTGGGTCTCCAAATTGTCCACATGGCCAGAGCTTGCCCTGTATGCCTTGGAGGTGCTGGCCTGCCCTGAAGCCAGTGTACTCTTTGAACGTGTATTTAGCATGGCAGGAGGCGTCATTACAGACAGACACAGCCGTCTGTCCACAGCCAATGTGGACAAGCTCTCGTTCATTAAAATGAACCAGTCTTGGATCCCACAATACTTGTCTGTTCCTTGTGCAGAATAGATATTTATACCACCATCAAACATACATTCTTGTACTCAAGTCAAGTGCAATGATTCTTTGTTTTCTTTTTTTTTATTTGTCCCAATATTTTGTGGGCTACCTACCCCAATAAAAAATAAAAGAAAACATTGTTGGCTACCTCCTCCTCCTCCATTGCTGCCTCCAACTAGAACACACATTCACCGCCTCCTCAACCTCCAACTCTATATCCACCTCCTCTCTGAGTTGCAGGTTAATAATTAGTAATTTTTTGTTAAACTTATTTTATTTCATTTTAAGTTATTTCCCTATCCACATTTGTTTGCAGAGCAGTTGCCATGCTCTTAAGCACATTTTACTGCCTTTACATCCCTCTAGCCTTTTCAAGGACTATTTTAG
>NC_053390.1:698885590-698921512 GCF_905171765.1 Bufo bufo | reverse complement strand
AATCAAAGCAAAAGGTGGCTACTTTGAAGAACCTAGAATATGACATATTTTCAGTTGTTTCTCACTTGTTTGTTATGTATATAATTCCACATGTGTTAATTCATAGTTTTGATGCCTTCATAGTCATGAAATAAAGAAAACTCTTTGAATGAGAAGGTGTGTCCAAACTTTTGGTCTGTACTGTATATATATATTTTTTTTTTTCTGAACAGCTTGGTGGCAACTAGAGATGAGTGAACCGAAGTTGACGAAGTGGAATTTGATCCTAATTTCGGGAAAATTTTGATTTGCACCAAATCCGTGGTAACGAATCACATTTTTTCATAAAATGGCTGCTGCACGTGTTTGGACATGGAGCAAGGAACTCTGGGAACGAGGGATCATCCACAATGCCATCCATGCAGCCAATTAGCAGCCAGCCCTGTGATGTCACAGCCCTATAAATAGCCTCAGACATCTTGGATTCAGCCATTTTTCAGTTTACTTAGTGCAGGGAGAGATGCCAGCAGGCACTAGGGACAGTGGTGGAAAAGACTTTTATTTTGCTGTATAGAAGTTCAGAGATAGGATAAGGAGGAATCATTACACAGTATTGAAGCAGAACAGTGTTCAGTAGGGGAGGTTACAGCCTGGGTAATAGGAACAATCCTGGTACACCTTGCTGCACTGACTGTGGATCCAAATTGCCATTTTACAGCTCTGTAATTCCAGCAAACCGTTCTTGTTATTGGGGTGCAAGTGCTATGTGATACAGCCATTAAAAGGGTTTATTACAAGGAAATATTTCTACATCTTATTTGGCCTTATGAGGTGCAGTTATATGTTCAAAATAATTTTTGGGCTTGTATTAGTGGGAAAATAGGGCTTATTAGTAGAGTTGAGCGAACACCTGGATGTTCGGGTTCGACGAGTTCGGCCGAACTTTCGAAAAATGTTCGGGTTCGGGATCCGAACTCGACCCGAACTTCATCCCGAACCCGAACCCCATAGAAGTCAATGGGGACCCGAACTTTTGGGCACTAAAAAGGCTGTAAAACACACCCGGAAAGGGCTAGAGGGCTGCAAAAGGCAGCAAAATGTAGTTAAATCCCCTGCAAACAAATGTAGATAGGGAAATGATGAGTTAACATAAAATAAATAAAAATTAAACAATATTAATTGGAGTGAGGTCCCATAGCACAGAATCAGGCTTCAAGTCACCCACCAATGGAGAAGGTCACTTACTATTATTTTGACCACAGCACCCAGACAAAGGAGAGAGGTCCCACAGCAGAGAACCAGGCATCATATCACCCACCACAGGAGTAGGCCACCATTTAGTTACTTTGACCCCTACACCCAGACGGAGGAGAGAGGTTACACAGCAGAGAATCAGGCATTTAGATCACCGACCACAGGAGTAGGCCACCATTGAATCAGACCCCGGCAACCATGTCAGATGGCACAAGCATAAGCTTTATATCAATCAGCACAGGAGAAGGCGACTTTGACAGACTTTGACCCCTACACCCGGACGGAGGAGAGAGGTTTCAAAGCAGAGAATCAGGCATTTAGATCACCCACCACAGAGTAGGCCCCAATTTAATGGGACCCGGCAACCATGTCAGATGGCACAACCATCAGCTTCATATCAATCAGCACAGGAGAAGGCGACTTTGAAAGACTTTGACCCCTACACCCAGACGGAGGAGAGAGGTTTCACAGCAGAGAATCAGGCATTTAGATCACCCACCACAGGAGTAGGCCCCCATTGAATCAGACCCTGGCAACCATGTCAGATGGCACAACCATCAGCTTTATATCAATCAGCACAGGAGAAGGCGACTTTGAAAGACTTTGACCCCTACACCCAGATGGAGGAGAGAGGTTTCACAGCAGAGAATCAGGCATCATATCAACCACCACAGGAGAAGCCACCATTTAGTTACTTTGACCCCTGCACCCAGGAAGAGGAGAGAGGCACCACAGCACATATTCTGGCATCATATCAGCCACCACAGGAGAAGCCACCATTGAGTTACTTTGACCCCCGCACCCAGGAAGAGGAGAGAGGCACCACAGCACATATTCTGGCATCATATCAGCCACCACAGGAGAAGCCACCATTGAGTTACTTTGACCCCCGCACCCAGGAAGAGGAGAGAGGCACCACAGCACATATTCTGGCATCATATCAGCCACCACAGGAGAAGCCACCATTGAGTTACTTTGACCCCCGCACCCAGGAAGAGGAGAGAGGCACCACAGCACATATTCTGGCATCATATCAGCCACCACAGGAGAAGCCACCATTGAGTTACTTTGACCCCTGCACCCAGGAAGAGGAGAGAGGCCCCACAGCACATATTCTGGCATCATATCAGCCACCACAGGAGAAGCCACCATTTAGTTACTTTGACCCCTTCACCCAAACAGAGGAGAAAGGTTCCACATCAGAGAATCAGGCATCATATCAACCACCACAGGAGTAGGCCACAATTTAATGGGACCCCGGCAACCATGTCAGATGGCACAACCATCAGCTTCATATCAATCAGCACAGGAGAAGGCGACTTTGAAAGACTTTGACCCCTACACCCAGACGGAGGAGAGAGGTTTCACAGCAGAGAATCAGGCATTTAGATCACCCACCACAGGAGTAGGCCCCCATTGAATCAGACCCTGGCAACCATGTCAGATGGCGCAACCATCAGCTTTATATCAATCAGCACAGGAGAAGCCACCATTGAGTTACTTTGACCCCTGCACCCAGGAAGAGGAGAGAGGCCCCACAGCACATATTCTGGCATCATATCAGCCACCACAGGAGAAGCCACCATTGAGTTACTTTGACCCCCGCACCCAGGAAGAGGAGAGAGGCACCACAGCACATATTCTGGCATCATATCAGCCACCACAGGAGAAGCCACCATTGAGTTACTTTGACCCCTGCACCCAGGAAGAGGAGAGAGGCCCCACAGCACATATTCTGGCATCATACTAACCACCACAGGAGAAGCCACCATTGAGTTACTTTGACCCCTGCACCCAGGAAGAGGAGAGAGGCCCCACAGCACATATTCTGGCATCATATCAGCCACCACAGGAGAAGCCACCATTGAGTTACTTTGACCCCCGCACCCAGGAAGAGGAGAGAGGCACCACAGCACATATTCAGGCATCATATCAGCCACCACAGGAGAAGCCTTCATTGAGTTACTTTGACCCCCGCACCCAGGAAGAGGAGAGAGGCACCACAGCACATATTCAGGCATCATATCACACACCACAGGAGAAGGCCTCTTTCAGTGATTTAGGCCTTTGGACCCAGACAGAGGAGAGAGGCACCACAGCACATATTCTGGCATCATATCAGCCACCACAGGAGAAGCCACCATTGAGTTACTTTGACCCCTGCACCCAGGAAGAGGAGAGAGGCCCCACAGCACATATTCTGGCATCATATCAGCCACCACAGGAGAAGCCACCATTTAGTTACTTTGACCCCTGCACCCAGGAAGAGGAGAGAGGCACCACAGCACATATTCTGGCATCATATCAGCCACCACAGGAGAAGCCACCATTTAGTTACTTTGACCCCTGCACCCAGGAAGAGGAGAGAGGCACCACAGCACATATTCTGGCATCATATCAGCCACCACAGGAGAAGCCACCATTGAGTTACTTTGACCCCTGCACCCAGGAAGAGGAGAGAGGCCCCACAGCACATATTCTGGCATCATATCAGCCACCACAGGAGAAGCCACCATTTAGTTACTTTGACCCCTGCACCCAGGAAGAGGAGAGAGGCACCACAGCACATATTCTGGCATCATATCAGCCACCACAGGAGAAGCCACCATTTAGTTACTTTGACCCCTTCACCCAAACAGAGGAGAGAGGTTCCACATCAGAGAATCAGGCATCATATCAACCACCACAGGAGTAGGCCACAATTTAGTTTATTTGACCCCTGCACCCAGGAAGAGGAGAGAGGCCCCACAGCACATATTCTGGCATCATATCACACACCACAGGAGAAGGCCTCTTTCAGTGATTTAGGCCTTTGGACCCAGACAGAGGAGAGAGGTCAGAGATTAGCTTCATATCCCCCAGCACAGCAGAAGACCGCTTTATTTGACTTAGGCCTCAGCACCCAGACAGAAGACAGAGGTAGCATGGCAGAGGTTATGGCTTCATGTCACCCGTTAGTTTAACCGGCCACTTTCATCTGGTTAGGCCCCGGCGCCCAGACAGAGAAGAGTTTCATTCAACTGTGGTTTTCATAAAATTTGTATCAAATAAAGAAGTGGCCCGTAGCACAACAAGACATGTTTTAGGCAGTTAATAAGGACTACTCTGCACAAGGGAGGGACAGGTCCTGTGGGATCCATGCCTGGTTCATCTTTATGAAGGTCAGCTTGTCCACGTTGGCTGTGGACAGGCGGCTGCGCTTGTCAGTAATGACGCCCCCTGCCGTGCTGAATACGCGTTCAGATAAAACGCTGGCCGCCGGGCAGGAAAGCACCTCCAAGGCATAACATGCTAACTCTGGCCACGTGGACAATTTCGAAACCCAGTAGTTGAATGGGGCCGAACCATCCGTCAGGATGTGGAGGGGTGTGCAGACATACTGTTCAACCATGTTAGTGAAATGCTGCCTCCTGCTAACACGTTCCGTATCAGGTGTCGGTGCAGATAGCTGTGGCGTGGAGACAAAACTTTTCCACATTTCTGCCATGCTAACCCTGCCCTCAGATGAGCTGGCCGTGACACAGCTGCGTTGGCGACCTCTTGCCACTCCTCTGCCTTCACCTTCCACCTGTTCCCCTGTGACATGTGGGAATGCTCTCAAGAGCGCCTCTATCAGCGTGCGCTTGTACTCGCGCATCTTACGGTCGCGCTCCAGTTCAGGAATTAAAGTGGGCACATTGTCTTTATACCGGGGATCCAGCAGGGTGGCCACCCAGTAGTCTGCACACGTTAAAACGTGGGCAACTCTGCTGTCGTTGCGCAGGCATTGGAGCATATATTCGCTCATGTGGGCCAGGCTACCCATGGGTAAGGACAAGCTGTCCTCTGTGGGAGGCGTATCGTCATCGTCCACCGTATCCCCCCAGCCACGCACCAGTGATGGGCCTGGGCTGCCACCCCGCTGTGAACTTGCGTCATCCTCGTCCCCCTCCACCTCCTCCTCCTCATCCTCCTCGTCCTCCAGTACAGTGCCTTGGCTGGCGACTTGTGAACCTGTCCTCTGCTGCTTAAACAACCCTCCCTCTGAGCCACTTCGAACAGACTGGCCCGAAAGTGTTAGAAACGAGCCCTCATCCTCCTCCTCCTCCTCCACCTGGGCCACCTCCTCTAACATCATTGCCCTAAGTGTTTTCTCAAGGAGACATAGAAGTGGTATTGTAACGCTGATAACAGTGTCATCGCCACTGGCCATGTTGGTGGAGTACTCGAAACAGCGCAGCAGGGCACACAGGTCTCGCATGGAGGCCCAATCATTGGTGGTGAAGTGGTGCTGTTCGGCAGTACGACTGACGCGAGCGTGCTGCAGCTGAAACTCCACTATGGCCTGCTGCTGCTCGCACAGTCTCTCCAGCATGTGCAAGGTGGAGTTCCACCGGGTGGGCACGTCGCATATGAGGCGGTGAGCGGGAAGGCCGAAGTTCCGCTGTAGCGCAGACAGGCGAGCAGCGGCAGGATGTGAACGGCGGAAGCGCGCACAGACGGCCCGCACTTTATGCAGCAGCTCTGACATGTTGGGGTAGTGGTGAATGAACCTCTGCACCACCAAGTTCAGCACATGCGCCAGGCAAGGGATGTGCGTCAAACCGGCTAGTCCCAGAGCTGCCACGAGATTTCGCCCATTATCGCATACCACCAGGCCTGGCTTGAGGCCCACCGGCAGAAACCACTCGTCGGTCTGTTGTTCAATACCCCGCCACAACTCCTTTGCGCTGTGGGGCCTGTCCCCCAAACATATGAGTTTCAGAATGGCCTGCTGACGTTTACCCCGGGCTGTGCTGAAGTTGGTGGTGAAGGTGTGTGGCTGACTGGATGAGCTGGTGGAAGCAGTGGAGGAGGAAGCCGAGTAGGAGGAGGAGGCTACAGGAGGCAGAGAATGATGCCCTGCGATCCTAGGGGGCGGAAGGACGTGCGCCAAGGAACTGTCCGCCGGGGGCCCAGCCGCCACTACATTCATCCAGTGTGCAGTTAGTGAGATATAGCGTCCCTGGCCGTGCTTACTGGTCCACGTATCTGTGGTTAGGTGGACCTTGCCACAAATGGCGTTGCGCAGTGCACACTTGATTTTATCGGACACTTGCATGTGCAGGGAAGGCACGGCTGTCTTGGAGAAGTAGTGGCGGCTGGGAACCACATACTGTGGGACAGCCATGGCCATCAGCTGTTTGAAGCTGTCTGTGTCCACCAGCCGGAATGACAGCATTTCAAAGGCCAGCAGTTTAGAAATGCTGGCGTTCAGGCCAAGGGCTCGAGGGTGACTCGGGGGGAATTTGCGCTTCCTCTCTAAGGTTTGAGATATTGAGAGCTGAACGCTGCTGTGTGATATAGTGGAGACGCTAGTTGACGGTGGTGGTGGTGTCGGTGGCACATCCTCTATTTGCTGCTCGGCAGGTGGCAACATTCCTCTCGAGGCGGAAGCCGAGGCAGCAGCGGTAGAGGGAGCAGGGGGAGCCTCAGCGAGTGCCTGGTTTTTAAGGTGTGTACCCCACTGCAGTTCATGCTTTGCATGTAGATGCCTGGTCATGCAGGTTGTGCTGAGGTTCAGAACGTTAATGCCTCGCCTCAGGCTCTGATGGCAGAGCGTGCAAGTCACTCGGGTCTTGTCGGTAGGACATTGTTTAAAGAAGTGCCATGCCAGGGAACTCTTTGAAGCTGCCTTTGTGGGGCTGGGTCCCTGTTAGCGATGTCCAGTAGCAGGCGAACTCTGGGGCGGCGGCTCGTCTGCTTTGGCCCCCTGCTCCCTCTTTGGCTTCGCTGTTGTCTCGGTCTCACCACTACCTCTTCCTCTGAACTGTGAAAGTCATCGCCACGACCTTCAGTCCATGTGGGGTCTAAGACCCTTATCGTCCTCTGCATCGTCTTCCACCCAGTCTCCCTCCCTGACCTCCTCCTGTTCAGTCTGCACACTGCAAAAAGACGCGGCAGTGGGCACCTGTGTTTCGTCATCATCAGAGAGTCGGTGACTCTGCTGTGGTGGTATTCCCATGTCCTCTTCATCTGGAGACATAAGTGGTTGTGCGTCAGTGCATGGTATGTCTTCCTCCACTGGGGAAGGGCTAGGTGGACGCCCCTGGGAAACCTTGGAAGCAGAGTCTTCAAACAGAAGAAGAGACTGCTGCATAACTTGTGGCTCAGACCGTTTCCCTGATATGCTTGGGGGTGATGTGACAGACTGATGGGCTTGGTTTTCAGGTGCCACCTGTGCGCTTTCCGCAGAAGACTGGGTGGAAGACCATGTGGTGAACGTGCTGGAAGCACTGTCGGCCACCCAATCGATTAATGCCTCTACCTGCTCAGGCCTTACCATCCTAAGAGCGGCATTGGGCCCCACGAGATATTGCGGTACATTCTGCCGGCTAGTTGAGGGAGTTCGTTCCCTACTGTGTGCGCCTGGGGCCGAACGGCCACGTCCTCTACCAGCAACAGAGGCTCCACGGACACCACCACGACCGCGTCCTCGTCCCTTAATAGTATTTTTCTTCATTGTTGCGATTCAACTCGCACCACAATGAAATATATTATTTTTTATAAGCAAAATCCCCTCACTGGAATACTTTCAGTCTTTTGACTGTATGGATTACAGATGGAATGACTGTTATATGTGAGTACCGCTTTCTTTGACAGATTCTAGTATGGGTACATATATGTTTTCCCAACCCCAGCACATTAGTTTGCTAATTCCAGATGTATGAAACGCAGGCCTAACTGTATCTAGTATATTGAACGCCAGATAAACTAACTTGGCCTTTTTTAAATAAAAAAAATTCCCTCACTGGAATACTTTCAGTCTTTTGACTGTATGGATTACAGATGGAATGACTGTTATATGTGAGTACCGCTTTCTTTGACAGATTCTAGTATGGGTACATATATGTTTTCCCAACCCCAGCACATTAGTTTGCTAATTCCAGATGTATGAAACGCAGGCCTAACTGTATCTAGTATATTGAACGCCAGATAAACTAACTTGGCCTTTTTTAAATAAAAAAAAAATTCCCTCACTGGAATACTTTCAGTCTTTTGACTGTATGGATTACAGATGGAATGACTGTTATATGTGAGTACCGCTTTCTTTGACAGATTCTAGTATGGGTACATATATGTTTTCCCAACCCCAGCACATTAGTTTGCTAATTCCAGATGTATGAAACGCAGGCCTAACTGTATCTAGTATATTGAACGCCAGATAAACTAACTTGGCCTTTTTAAATAAAAAAAAAATTCCCTCACTGGAATACTTTCAGTCTTTTGACTGTATGGATTACAGATGGAATGACTGTTATATGTGAGTACCGCTTTCTTTGACAGATTCTAGTATGGGTACATATATGTTTTCCCAACCCCAGCACATTAGTTTGCTAATTCCAGATGTATGAAACGCAGGCCTAACTGTATCTAGTATATTGAACGCCAGATAAACTAACTTGGCCTTTTTTAAATAAAAAAAATTCCCTCACTGGAATACTTTCAGTCTTTTGACTGTATGGATTACAGATGGAATGACTGTTATATGTGAGTACCGCTTTCTTTGACAGATTCTAGTATGGGTACATATATGTTTTCCCAACCCCAGCACATTAGTTTGCTAATTCCAGATGTATGAAACGCAGGCCTAACTGTATCTAGTATATTGAACGCCAGATAAACTAACTTGGCCTTTTTTAAATAAAAAAAATTCCCTCACTGGAATACTTTCAGTCTTTTGACTGTATGGATTACAGATGGAATGACTGTTATATGTGAGTACCGCTTTCTTTGACAGATTCTAGTATGGGTACATATATGTTTTCCCAACCCCAGCACATTAGTTTGCTAATTCCAGATGTATGAAACGCAGGCCTAACTGTATCTAGTATATTGAACGCCAGATAAACTAACTTGGCCTTTTTTAAATAAAAAAAAAATTCCCTCACTGGAATACTTTCAGTCTTTTGACTGTATGGATTACAGATGGAATGACTGTTATATGTGAGTACCGCTTTCTTTGACAGATTCTAGTATGGGTACATATATGTTTTCCCAACCCCAGCACATTAGTTTGCTAATTCCAGATGTATGAAACGCAGGCCTAACTGTATCTAGTATATTGAACGCCAGATAAACTAACTTGGCCTTTTTAAATAAAAAAAATTCCCTCACTGGAATACTTTCAGTCTTTTGACTGTATGGATTACAGATGGAATGACTGTTATATGTGAGTACCGCTTTCTTTGACAGATTCTAGTATGGGTACATATATGTTTTCCCAACCCCAGCACATTAGTTTGCTAATTCCAGATGTATGAAACGCAGGCCTAACTGTATCTAGTATATTGAACGCCAGTTAAACTAACTTGGCCTTTTTTAAATAAAAAAAAAATTCCCTCACTGGAATACTTTCAGTCTTTTGACTGTATGGATTACAGATGGAATGACTGTTATATGTGAGTACCGCTTTCTTTGACAGATTCTAGTATGGGTACATATATGTTTTCCCAACCCCAGCACATTAGTTTGCTAATTCCAGATGTATGAAACGCAGGCCTAACTGTATCTAGTATATTGAACGCCAGATAAACTAACTTGGCCTTTTTAAATAAAAAAAAATTCCCTCACTGGAATACTTTCAGTCTTTTGACTGTATGGATTACAGATGGAATGACTGTTATATGTGAGTACCGCTTTCTTTGACAGATTCTAGTATGGGTACATATATGTTTTCCCAACCCCAGCACATTAGTTTGCTAATTCCAGATGTATGAAACGCAGGCCTAACTGTATCTAGTATATTGAACGCCAGATAAACTAACTTGGCCTTTTTTAAATAAAAAAAATTCCCTCACTGGAATACTTTCAGTCTTTTGACTGTATGGATTACAGATGGAATGACTGTTATATGTGAGTACCGCTTTCTTTGACAGATTCTAGTATGGGTACATATATGTTTTCCCAACCCCAGCACATTAGTTTGCTAATTCCAGATGTATGAAACGCAGGCCTAACTGTATCTAGTATATTGAACGCCAGATAAACTAACTTGGCCTTTTTTAAATAAAAAAAAAATTCCCTCACTGGAATACTTTCAGTCTTTTGACTGTATGGATTACAGATGGAATGACTGTTATATGTGAGTACCGCTTTCTTTGACAGATTCTAGTATGGGTACATATATGTTTTCCCAACCCCAGCACATTAGTTTGCTAATTCCAGATGTATGAAACGCAGGCCTAACTGTATCTAGTATATTGAACGCCAGATAAACTAACTTGGCCTTTTTTAAATAAAAAAAATTCTTCACTGGAATACTTTCAGTCTTTTGACTGTATGGATTACAGATGGAATGACTGTTATATGTGAGTACCGCTTTCTTTGACAGATTCTAGTATGGGTACATATATGTTTTCCCAACCCCAGCACATTAGTTTGCTAATTCCAGATGTATGAAACGCAGGCCTAACTGTATCTAGTATATTGAACGCCAGATAAACTAACTTGGCCTTTTTTAAATAAAAAAAATTCCCTCACTGGAATACTTTCAGTCTTTTGACTGTATGGATTACAGATGGAATGACTGTTATATGTGAGTACCGCTTTCTTTGACAGATTCTAGTATGGGTACATATATGTTTTCCCAACCCCAGCACATTAGTTTGCTAATTCCAGATGTATGAAACGCAGGCTTAACTGTATCTAGTATATTGAACGCCAGATAAACTAACTTGGCCTTTTTTAAATAAAAAAAATCCCCTCACTGGAATACTTTCAGTCTTTTGACTGTATGGATTACAGATGGAATGACTGTTATATGTGAGTACCGCTTTCTTTGACAGATTCTAGTATGGGTACATATATGTTTTCCCAACCCCAGCACATTAGTTTGCTAATTCCAGATGTATGAAACGCAGGCTTAACTGTATCTAGTATATTGAACGCCAGATAAACTAACTTGGCCTTTTTTAAATAAAAAAATAATTCCCTCACTGGAATACTTTCAGTCTTTTGACTGTATGGATTACAGATGGAATGACTGTTATATGTGAGTACCGCTTTCTTTGACAGATTCTAGTATGGGTACATATATGTTTTCCCAACCCCAGCACATTAGTTTGCTAATTCCAGATGTATGAAACGCAGGCCTAACTGTATCTAGTATATTGAACGCCAGATAAACTAACTTGGCCTTTTTTAAATAAAAAAAATTCCCTCACTGGAATACTTTCAGTCTTTTGACTGTATGGATTACAGATGGAATGACTGTTATATGTGAGTACCGCTTTCTTTGACAGATTCTAGTATGGGTACATATATGTTTTCCCAACCCCAGCACATTAGTTTGCTAATTCCAGATGTATGAAACGCAGGCCTAACTGTATCTAGTATATTGAACGCCAGATAAACTAACTTGGCCTTTTTTAAATAAAAAAAAAATTCCCTCACTGGAATACTTTATGGCTTTTCACTGTATGGATTACAGGTGGACTGGTATTAGTAGGGGTGACACAAGCACACCCAAGTCCCTGATGTAGGATTTCTATGGCACAGACCACTATTACAAGTGATTAATGGACGTTGGGAGAGATTGTGCTGCAGCACTAGTCCCAAGATGGCCGCCGCCTATCAGCCCAGTAACATGTGCCACAAAATGGTCTGCACAACCTTTAAAAAAAATAGCCTTGGACTGTGCTGCTAAATCGCTATTGGTCTGAATCCCAGGTGTAGATGTCTGACTTGTTTGGAGCTTTGGAATGCACACTGTGGCAGCTTCTGCTGCAGCACTACAAGTCGCAAAATGGCGGCCGGCGGTCAGCCCAGGTACATGTGGATGGAAAAATCACTCTGGCCACTCTAAAAATAGCGAATCCCTATCAAAAAAGCAGCTCAGCTGCAGTTGTTCAGATGAATCACAGGTGGAGGAGAGAAATTTGCTTCCAGTTATTCAATTATCCCTGCCTATTCTCGCCCTAGCATCAGCTGCGTCTATCCCTGTTCTATTCACATCGGGAGTGAGCACGTCCCGACGTGCGCACAAGCTTATAAAGAGGCTGAGTCACATGCTGCACTTGGCCAATCACAGCCTTGCCAATAGTAGGCATGGCTGCGATGGCATCTTAGGGCAAGTAGTATGATGCATGTTGATTGGCTGCTTTGCAGCCTTTCAAAATGCGCCAAAATACATGCCGAACGACGAACCCGAACTTTTACGAAAAAGTTCGGGTTCGGGTCCGTGTCACGAACACCCCAAAATTCGGTACGGACCCGAACTATGCTCGAACTGTTCGCTCAACACTACTTATTAGTCGTTGTATGGTGAAGTGATAAAATTATAGCTTTTTTTTTGGAGTGTATTAGTGGCAAAAAAATATATAGTATTTGCCGTTCAGCAGTGTAGTTATATGTTCTAAAGCCTTTTGTGGCATGTATAAGTGGAAAAAAAAATAAGGGCCTATTTGCCATTCAGCGGTGCAGTTTTATGTTCTAAAGCCCTTTTTTTCGTGTATTAGTGGAAAAAAAGGGCTTATAACCGTTGTGTTGTGAAGTGAGAAAATTACAGACTTTCTTGGGGTGTTTTAATTTCCTTTTTATTTATTTATTTGATCTAACAATATGTCAGGCAGAGAAGTGCCAGGCCCTGCACAGGGGAGTGGTAGAGGTCAAAATGTTTCTGGTGCAGGCACAGAAACATTAAGGGGGAATGGCTGCAGTAGTCACAGCGAGAGGCCTGAGTTCCCCATGTCATCTAGCGGTCGAGTCTTTACCAGCAACCCAGCGTTTCTTGAATGGTTGACTCAGTCATCCACTTTGTCCCAAGTGACTACCTGCCAGGAAAGTAGTGGTTCAGGAGTTCACGGAAGCAGCAGAAATAGCAGTCAGTCAATGAGGAGTGTTGGGGGTAAAATCACCTATTCAGCGGTGTGGCAGTTTTTTGTTAAGTCGCCGGAGGAGGCGAACATGGCCATTTGTAGAATCTGTGGGCAGAAGGTGAAGCGTGCCCAGGGTGCCAAAGTTGGCACCACAACCCTGCGTCAACATATGCAGCATCACCATAAAGTGGCACGCACCCGATTTAAGGCAGTCAAGGCTACACCACCTCAGCTGAAGTGAGCTGTCAGTTCTTCCCATCATCTGCTGGTCCTGATGCTCCTGCTCCCCCTCCTTCTCCTCATCAGTCATTCAGTCAGCAATCGATCACCAAAGCGTTTGCCAGGAGACAGCAGTATGCGTGCACTCATCCAATGGCACAGAAGCTGAATGTTCTCCTGGCCAAGTTGCTGGTGCTGCAGTCCCTCTCTTTCAAAGTGGTGGACTCTGCACCTTTCAGAGAACTGAAGGCTTGTGCCGAGCCGAGGTGGAGTCCCAAAATGTCATTTCTTATACCAGCCCTGTACATGTATGTAGAACAGAAGGTGGGCCAGTCCTTGAGCCTGTCAGTTTCTGCCAAAGTGCATGGCAGTGCCGAAGTGTGGAGCTGTAACTAAGGTCAGGGACAATACATGTCCTTTACGGCCGACTGGGTGACTGTGGTTTTTGCACAGCCACACCAGCAACTTGGCCAGGTGACGCCACCCCCGCCTCCACGTTGGTCCTGCCACAATGTCCGCCTCTGCCACCTCATTCTCCACCATGTCCTCAGCCTCCACTGCAGGGACAATTCACAGTGCCCCTCCAGCATACTACATCTGCAGGGCATGGCAGTGTCACGCTGTTTTGCACCGTATTTGCTTGAGCGAACAGAGTCACACAGGGGAGGAACTGCTCCGTGTCCTTCATCAAGAAATCGAATCCTGGTTTTCTCGGAGACAACTCAAAACCGGAACCATGGTGACTGACAACATGGTGTCGGCGCTGCGTCAAGGAGGGCTGAGCCATGCGCCCTGCATGGCACATGTGTTCAATTTGGTTGTCAAGCAGTTCCTGAAGTCTTCCACCCATCTGCAAGACATCCTAAAAATGGGCAGGAAACTTTGCATGCACTTCAGCCACTCGTACACAAGCACACCCTACTTGAGCTGCAGTGGCAGAACGGCATCCCCCAACATAGGCTGATATGCGAAGTTTCCCCCCTTTGGAATTCCACCCTCCATATGTTGGACCGACTATACGAACAGAGTAAAGCCATGAACGATTTCTTAAAGAAGATTTGTAACTTCGATGTCAGCCAGTGGGAGCTCATGTGTGACTTCTGCCATTTGCTCAGGCCCTTTGGGGAGGCCACGTTATTTGTCAGTCACCAGAACTACGGGATGAACAACGTCATTCCACTGCTTCATGTCCTGGAACAGATGCTGGTAAATCTGACTGGTCAGCGTTGGGCGT
Source organism: Bufo bufo (assembly GCF_905171765.1). Lineage (NCBI taxonomy): Eukaryota > Metazoa > Chordata > Amphibia > Anura > Bufonidae > Bufo > Bufo bufo. The sequence continues at coordinate 698,906,989 of NC_053390.1, read as the reverse complement.
GAATATTCGAATCGCAAATATTAATCGCAAATATTGCCACTTTGAGAATTCGCAAAGATTTAGAATATAGTGCTATATATTCGTATTCTTGAATATTCTAGATTTTTTTCATCAGTAACCTCCCTTCTTGCTTGTGGGCCAATGAGAAGGCTGCAATGCTTAGCAACATCCCTAGCAACCAATAGGAAAGTTGCCTACCCCTTACTATATAAGAACCTCCCCAGCAGCCATTTTCTGTAGTTTTATGGAGTTCTGAGAGAAACAGCACTGTCATTGCTGTGCTCTGTTCTTTACTGTTTAAATACATTAGATAGTTATGAAACACTTGGGCCTCTTTCACACGGCCGTTCCGGATTTGCTCCGGATGCGTTGCATAAGCATTGCAGGAAAACGCGTGAGTAGTCACGCAATTGCAGTCAGTTTTGACTGTGATTGCGTTCCGACGTCCAGTTTTTTCCGTGCGAGTGCAATGCGATTTGAAAATCAAGAAATCAAGGCATAATAGAATTGTGTATCTATTTATCAAGTGGGACACCCCAATAACAGTAAAATTTGACGGTTTATTCACTCCAATTTTAGAAGCAAAGAGTAATAGAATTGCTTAGCTATTAAACAAGGTGGGCACCCCAATAACAGTTAAATTCTACTACCAATTTGAGAATCAAGGCGTAATAGAATTATGTATCTAATAAAGGGGAACACCCCAATAAAAGTTAAATTAGATTATTCACCCCAGTTTGAGAAGCAAGGAGTAATGGAATTTCTTATCTATTAAACAAGGTGGACACTGTTCAATTCGCTATGTGCAGGGACTGATGCAAGTGTGGAAAAACTCTCTCTATGATAATCTCCCTACACCGTCTGTACACTATCCCTGCAGTCTCCCTGCTATCCCTGCAGTCTCCCTATCCAAGATTCTACAATTAAAGATTTGTTAAACACTGTCCCTAGCAGTTATCTCATCTGTCCCTATGCTCAATTCACTGTAAAATGGCCTGACGGGAGTAGGATTTTTCTAGGGGTGTGAGTGGATGGCTAGCTGCTGATCGTCAAGCTGCACTTCATTATGGGTGATCTCTTGTTACCAGGCTTTTTACTTTCACTTTGTAACACAATACACCGCAATGTTAGGAACAAATCAAATTTTTGCTGAACTGCGGATTAAATTCCACTTCTGATGCTTTGATTCGCTCAACACTAGTCAGAAATGAATGGTTTATACCCGACAATTGCCTACTGTGTTAGACCATGTAAAGGAGCATTACATTTATGTCACTGTAAATATTCGAGGGGTAAGGTCATTGATGGCAAGTATGAATCAGTCAGGCTTCAGCATTAAATTATGTAAGTCCCAGAAGTATTTTGTGGCCAAGTCTGTTGATTAGAGCTGTATTTTGGGTCCAGGATTTAAAAGTGACTGAATCTTGGGTTAGAAAGTCACTCCCATAGTCAATCTTGGGTGTTCCCTGCCTCAACCAGGTGCCAAACTAATGCTGGTATAAGAGTAAGACCCACTGAGAAGACCACTGTGCCAAGCAGAAGCTCCAGGTAAGCATAAAGTGGATGAGAAACCTGTGTCACACCTTGTGGATACCTTTATTTTTCATGAAGTTTTACTTGTTGCTTAAGTAAGCCTGTATAGACGCAGTACACAAGCGCTTCTGGTGAGGGGGCAGAAAATATTAATCTTCAGCGATTACTCTGCGGAGGTTGCCAGATGCAGAAGAGCCTTCTCCAATATTTGCTCCACTATGGTTCGAAGAAAAACCAAGTTTGCCTTGATTTACATAGTTACATAGTTAATACGGGGGATAGGTGGTGACGTGACTCCCAGAAGGAATTGAGACTCAGATTTCTACATGTTTTCGTAAGCATTAATGTTGTTCATTTTAAAGAATTCATCTAAACCCTTTTTGAAATTGTCCACTGTTCCTGCTGTCACCACGTCCTGAGGAAGTCTATTCCACAGCTTCACCGTTCTTACAATAAAGAAGCTTTGATGCTTCTGCAGACTGAACTTTTTCCTCTCCAATCGGAGGTAGTGCCCCCTTGTCTTTTGAGCACATTTTACATGGAACAGTCTTTCACCGTATTTTTTGTAGGGCCCATTTATATATTGGTATAAGTTAATGATGTCCCCCCTTAGACGTCTCTTCTCAAGACTATAATAAATTAAATTCTTTTAATCTTTCTTCATAACGAAGACCCTCCATGCCCCTTATCATTTTAGTCGCTCTCCTCTGTACTTTTTCCAGCTGTAGTGCGTTCTTTCTATGGACTGGTGCCCAGAACTGAACTGCATATTCCATATGAGGCCGCACCAACGCTTTGTAAAGTGATATCACATCCCTGCCCCGCGAGTACATGCCTCGTTTAATGCATGACAGTATCCTGGTAGCCTTAGAAGCAGCTGATTGACATTGTACGCTGTAATTTAATCTACCATCCACAAGGACACCCAAATCTTTCTCTATTAGTGACTCTCCCAGTGTTACATCACCTAGGACATATGAAGCACAGAGATTATTACTACCAAGATGCAGAACTTTACATTTGTCCACATTGAACCTCATTTGCCAATTTGATGCTCAATCACCCAGAGTGTTCAAGTCAGCTTTTAGTATATGGACATCTTCCATAGACTGTATAGTTCTACATAGCTTTTTATCATCTGCAAAAATAGAAATGGTGCTATTAATTTCATCCTCGATATCATTAATAAATAAATAAAATAATAAGGGGGCAAGCATTGAACCTTGGGGTACACCACTTATAACCCGGGACCATTCTGAATAGGAATCATTGATCACGACTCTCTGGACACGGTCCTTCAGACAGCTTTCCAAGCATATAGACCTTACTTTACCTATTAAACGTCTATGAGGGACAGTATCAAAAGCCTTTTCAAAATCCAGAAACACTACATTCACAGCCACCCCTCTGTCCAGGCTACTACTCACCTCCTCATAAAATCAGGTTAGTCTGACAACTTCTGTCCTTGGGAAATCCATGTTGGTTATCACTTATAATATTATTTACAGTCACATACTCCTGTATATAGTCTCTTAAGAGTCCTTAAAACATTTTTCCCACAACAGAGGCTAAACTAACTGGTCTATAATTACCTGTGAAGGACCTTGATCTTTTTTTTAATATGGGCACCACGTTTGCCTTGCACCAATCACTTGGCACTGTACCAGTACCTAGAGAATCTTTAAGAATTATAAACAGGTATAATCCATCTGGACCTGGAGCCTTGTTCACATTTTCCCTATTTAGCTTGTCTTGGACCATATCTACAGTTAGCCAAGTGAGTATATTACTGGATGTACTAACAGCCCCAGCACCACAGATATCAGCTCCTTTCTCTTCTTTTGTATATACAGAGCTAAAAAAAAACATTTAGTAACTCTGCCTTTTCCTTATCTTCAGTGACTCCCCCTCCTTAGCATTATTTAGTGGACCTACCTGCTCAGACATAGGTTTTTTGCCATTTACAGTGGATATAAAAAGTGTACACACCCCTGTTAAAATGTCAGGTTTCGGTGATATAAAAAAAAAAGATACAAAGATAAATCATATCAGAACTTTTTCCAACTTTAATGTGACCTATAAACTGTACCACTCAATTAAAAAACAAACTGAAATCATTTAGGTGGAGGGAAGAAAAAAATATAAATAATAATGTGGTTGCATACTGGGGATGTAGCTGTGTTTAAAATTAAGCAATCACATTCAAAATCATGTTAAATAGGAGTCAGCATACACCTACCATCATTTAAAGTGCCTTTGATTAACCCCAAATAAAGTTCAGCTGCTCTAGTTAGCCCTGAAATTTTCCTGAAATTTTCTTAGTCACATCCCACAGCAAAAGCCATGGTCCACAGAGAGCTTCCAAAACATCGGAGGGATCTCATTGTTAAAAGGTATCAGTCAGGAGAAGGATATAAAAGAATTTACAAGGCATTACATATACCATGGAACACAGTGAAGACAGTCATCATCAAGCGGAGAAAATATGGCACAACAGTGACATTACCAAGAACTGGACGTCCCTCCAAAATTGATGAAAAGACGAGAAGAAAACTGGTCTGGGAGGCTACCAAGAGGCCTACAGCAACATTAAAGGAGCTGCAGGAATATCTGGCAAGTACTGGCTGTGTGGGACATGTGACAACAATCTCCCCTATTCTTCATATGTCTGGGCTATGGGGTAGACTGGCAAGATGAAAGGCTTTTATTACGAAGAAAAACATCCAAGCCAGGCTACATTTTGCAAAAACACATCTGAAGTCACCCAAAAGCATGTGGAAAAATGTGTTATGGTCTGAGGAAACCACGGTTGAACTTTTTGGCCATAATTCCAAAAGATATGTTTGGCACAAAAACAACACTGGACATCACCAAAAGAACACCATACCCGCAGTGAAGCATGGTAGTGGCAGCATCATGATTTGGGTCTTTTTTTCTTCAGCTGGAAGTGGGGCCTTAGTTAAGCTAGAGGGAATTATGAACAGTTCCATATACTAGTTAATATTGGCACAAAACCTTCAGGCTTCTGCAAGAAAGCTGAACATGAAGAGGAACTTCATCTTTCAGCATGACAGCGACCCAAAGCATACATCCAAATCAACAAAAGAATGGCTTCACCAGAAGCAGATTAAAGTTTTGGAATGGCCCAACCAGAGCCCAGACCTCAATCAGATTGAAAATCTGTGGGGTGATCTAAAGAAAGCTGTGCACAGGAGATGCCCTCGCAATCTGACAGATTTGAAGTGTTTTTGCAAAGAAGAGTGGGCAAATCTTGCCAAGTCAAAATGTGCCATGCTGATAGACTTATATCCAAAAAGACTGAAGGGCTGTAATAGAATCAAAAGGTGCTTCAACAAAGTATTAGTTTAAGGGTGTGCACACTTATGCAACCATATTATTTTATTTTTATATTTTTCCTTCCCTCTACCTAAAAAATTTCAATTTGGTTTTCAATTGAGTTGCACAGTTTATAGGTCACATTAAAGGTGGAAAAAGTTCTGAAATGATTTATCCTTGTCTCATTTTTTTTTACATCACAGAAACCTGACATTTTAGTGTAGACTTTTTATATCCACTGTATATATTTAAATATTTTTTGGGGATTAGTTTTGCTCTCTTTCGCTACCTGCTGTTCGTTTTGTATTTTTGCTAATTTTATCTCCTTTTTACAGATTTTATTAAGCCCTTTGTAATTTTTAAATGCTACAGCTGAACCCTCAGATTTGTATTTTTTAAATGGTCTTTTCTTGCCTATTATTGCCCTTTTTACAATAGCTGTAAGCCATGGGGGGGGGGGGGGGCGGTTAATTTTAGCCATTTATACTTGTTACCTAAAGGAATAAATATTTTAGTGCAATTACTCAATGTGGATTTAAAGCTCTCCCATTTATCCTCAGTATTATTATGTGACAGTAGCTGCTTTGCCTTGAAATGCTGCCCTCAACCCAGGGAAATTAGCCTTTTTGAAATGTAGTATATTTGCTCTGCCTGACAGAGTTTGCTAGCCCTATAGGACCCTGGCACTAATGGCAGGGAAAGACTACCTGTTCCTCCAAATGGAAGGAGAAACAGGAGTCTCCTTCAGGCCAAATACAAACAATAGGGAAAAGCAACACACTGAACCCAAACAAAATACAAGATGGGAAAGGAAAGACTTAACTTTAAAGGAGCTATGGAAGCACCAGGAACTCCTCTGAGATCCACACACCAGCAATCCAGGAATCGGAGTCATAAGAGACGGACCCCAGGGCACCTTGCTCGAGACGCTCACGACCCTAGACACAATTGGGACTGAGAAATTGCACAAGGCCAGTCATGATATGTGAGAACTCATACTAGACTCAGTTTTATATCTTATGCAATATATGTGCCTGAGTTTGTGGGGGACAGAAGATTGTTTAGTTATGTAGCAAATACAGTAACTAATGTATGAGATAGAAAATAATCTATTTATACAGGTAAGTGTACGATGGACATGGGAGTGGACAGAAAGGGCTTAAGGCAAGGATACTATGTAATAGAAATAAATAGTTAGATTATTTCAAGATGGGGGGTGACAACGACCTTACCCACGGATGTGCGAAAAAAGAGAAGTCAGTAAGGACTCTTTCGTTCTTGTTTGATTTACTTTGAACAGTTATGCATTTCAGTTTGGTACCTAAGGGAAGGTGGGGGGGGGCAAGGGAAAGTTAAGTTCAGCTGCACTTTGATAATGCTGTGCTTCAAGAGGGTCGTCGGGGAAGGGGCAGGTCTGATGTTGGTTTATAATGTGTATTACCCTAAAACCTCCCAAAGTTTATTTTATAACAGCCTAGAATCCAATGTCCTTCAAGATGGTCAAAAACAGATATTAGTGGCTGGTGATTTTAACTCTGTACACAAGAGCCTGGATGATAGACAACACCATATGGCCAAACCCAAACAAGTTAATAAAGTCACACACTTACATCATTTCTTGAAACAGGGTGCAAAAGACACTTGGAGATTTTTTCACCCCACAGATAGGGAATATACACATTACTCCCACACTCAACTCTCGTGGTCAAGAATAGACTACTAACTAACATCTCCCAACCTCTTATTGAGAGTAACGCAGACAGATATAACAGATCTACTAATATCACTCCCCGGTGATGGTAGACATAGCAGATTATTCCCCAAAAGGGACCGACTATATCTGGGGCCTTCCCGGGTATCTAGCCACTGAGGAGGAATTTCTCAAGTACATGAAAGGGTGGTGGTGGGAATTTACACAATTTAATGCAGATCACAAGCAAAATCCTGAGCTTTATTGGGAGACCGCAAAAGTAGTTCTAAGAGGTCACATAACAGAATATATGATAACACGAAAAAAAGAAATAAAAAATATGAGTCAGCTACGGCTAAAGTACGGGAGGCGTATATGGCCTTTTTAAATGACCCACAGGAATCAAACAAGATATATAGGGTTACAGCTAAACATAACTTTGATTATTATGCCGAGTGTCGGTAAAAGATCTATGCAGACCAAAGGTCAGCAGGTCTATTTAAATATGGCAACAAGGCGAGAAAAAAAACTAGCCAACTTGGTGTGAATTCGGCACAAACAGATGCAGTCGTACTCCCTAAAAGATGATACAGGAGATTTACATAATGACCCAATAAAAGTAGTGGAAATATTCAGGACACATTTTGAATCATTTTATGCCCAAGACTCCTATGATGGAGCTAGAGCAAAGGAATTGCTGGATAAAATAAAGATATAGCGTATAGCGGAAGATTCCTTGGCTTTACTAAATGCACCGATAACCTTGGAAGAGCTAAAACCCACAATCAAAGCTCTCCATAATGGAAAAGCACCTGGCTCAGATGGGTATCCAGCAGAAATTTATGAAGGGCTTGACAGCTTTGTTTAATTCTATTATGAAAGAGAGAATCTTGCCCTCAGGAAAGGTAGTTACATTAAAGTAGTTCTGAAAGGATTGAAAGGATCTACAGTTGTGCTCATAAGTTTTCATACCCTTGCCGAATTTATGATTTTTGTTCAGAGAATACGGATGATAACACAAACACTTTTCTTTCACTCATGGTTAGTGGTTGGCTGAAGCCATTTATTGTCAAACAACTGTGTTTACTCTTTTTAACTCATAATCACAACACAAACTACCCAAATGACCCTGATCAAAAGTTTACATACCCCAGTTCTTATTACCGTGTATTGCCCCCTTTAACATCAATGACAGCTTAAAGTCTTTTGTGGTAGTTGTGAATGAGGCTCTTTATCTTCTCAGATGGTAAAGCTGCCCATTCTTCCTGGCAAAAATCCTCAGGTTCCCCTAAATTCTTGGTCTGTCTTGCATGAACTGCACGTTTGAGGTCTCCCCAGAATGGCTCAATGATATTGAGGTCTGGAGACTGAGATGGTCACTCCAGAACCTTCACTTTATTTTGCTATAGCCAATGACAGGTCGACTTGGCCTTGTGTTTTGGATCGTTGTTGTGTTGGAATGTCCAAGTACGTCCCAGGCGCAGCTTCTGGGATGATGAGTGCACATTTTTCTCTAGTATTTGTTGATACATTACTGCATTTATATTGCCATTAATTCTGACCAAATTTCCTGTGCCTTTGTAGCTCACACAACCCCTAAAACATCAGCGATCCACCACCATTTTTCACAGTAGGAATTGTGTACCTTTCATCATAGGCCTTGTTGACTCCTCTCCAAATGTAGCGTATATATGGTTGTGTCCAAACAAATCTATTTTAGTCTCATCACTTCAAATGACTTTGTGCAAGAAGGTTTGAGGCTTGTCTCTGTGCTGTTTGGCATATTGTAAGCGTGATACTTTATGGCATTTGCGTAGTAATGACTTTCTTCTGGCAACTCGACCACGCAGCCAACTTTTCTTCAAGTGCCTCTTTATTGTGCATCTTGAAACAGCCACACCACATTCTTTCAGAGAGTCCTGCATTTCACCTTAAGTTATTTGTGGGGTTTTCCTTGCACCCCGAACAATTTCTCGGGCAGTTGTGGCTGAAAGTTTTGTTAGTCTACCTGACCGTGGTTTGGTTTCAACAGAACCCCTACTTCTTAATTAGAGTTTGAACACTGCTGTTTGGCATTCTAAACAATATCAGTGCAGCACTGGATGAAAGATGCAAGGGTCTGTCAGGAGTTAAGAAAGTCATTAACCTTTTATACACACCCACTAATTACAAGCAAACAGATCACAGGTGAAGAAGGATACCTTTAATAGCCATTGTAACTAGGGATGAGCGAACCCGAACTGTATAGTTCGGGTTCGTACCGAATTTTGGGGTGTCCGTGATACGGACCCGAACCCGAACATTTTCGTAAAAGTCAGTGTTCAGGTTCGGTGTTCGGCGCTTTCTTGGCGCTTTTTGAAAGGCTGCAAAGCAGCCAATCAACAAGCGTCATACTACTTGCCCCAAGAGGCCATCACAGCCTTGCCTACTATTGGCATTGCTGTGATTGGCCAGTGCAGCATGTGACCCAGCCTCTATATAAGCTTGGGTCACGTTGCGCTGCACGTCACTCTGCTGATTCAAGCATAGGGAGAGGTTGCAGCTGCGACGTTAGGGCGAGATTAGGCAGTGATTAACTCCTCCAAAAGACTTCATTCTGTGATCGATCTGTAGCTGTGGATCATTGAAGTGCTAGTATTGACTTGCTCACTTTTTTGAGGCTGCCCAGAGCGTTTTTAGATCACTTTTTTTCTGGGGTGATCGGCGGCCATTTTGGGACTTGTGGTGCGCCAGCACAAGCTATCACCAAGTGTATTTAACCATCAATAGTGAGGTTATTTTGTGCTATATCATACATCAGCTGCAGGCTGAGCCTGTGTCACCGAAGTGCATTTAACCTTCAACAGTCTGGTTATTTTTTGGCCATATACTACATCAGGGGCAAGTTGAGCCTGTCACCCAGCGCCTAAAAAATAGACCTGACATTTCTATTCAACCAAATCTGTACTGTTTTAGCTGGTCAAGTTATTTGTAGTGACCGTAAAAGCACACTTTTTTTTCTGGGTTGAAAAACTATTCCCAAATTTGCCATTCTCAAAATAACTAGTTTCTGGTATTTGAGGCCTACTTGAAATCTATCCCAAAAAGGATATCTTACATTGAAGGTATTGATAGTGTCATTCAGAAAAACCTAAGACACACGCTACCATGCAGATAGAAGTCTGATTCTAAAATTAAACCTTAACCTGTCACACAGTGCAAAAAAAACAGGTCTCACATTTCTATTCAAGCAAATCTGTACTGTTTTAGCTGCTCAAGTTATTTGTAGTGACCGTAAAAGCACACTTTTTTTTCTGGGTTGAAAAACTATTCCCAAATTTGCCATTCTCAAAATAACTAGTTTCTGGTATTTGAGGCCTACTTAAAAACTATCCCAAAAAGGATTTCTTACATTGAAGGTATTGATAGTGTCATTCAGAAAAACCTAAGACACACGCTACCATGCAGATAGAAGTCTGATTCTGAGATTAAACCTTAACCTGTCACACAGTGCAAAAAAAACAGGTCTCACATTTCTATTCAAGCAAATCTGTACTGTTTTAGCTGCTCAAGTTATTTGTAGTGACCGTAAAAGCACACTTTTTTTTCTGGGTTGAAAAACTATTCCCAAATTTGCCATTCTCAAAATAACTAGTTTCTGGTATTTGAGGCCTACTTGAAATCTATCCCAAAAAGGATATCTTACATTGAAGGTATTGATAGTGTCATTCAGAAAAACCTAAGACACACGCTACCGTGCAGATAGAAGTCTGATTCTGAGATTAAACCTTAACCTGTCACACAGTGCAAAAAAAAACAGGTCTCACATTTCTATTCAAGCAAATCTGTACTGTTTTAGCTGCTCAAGTTATTTGTAGTGACCGTAAAAGCACACTTTTTTTTCTGGGTTGAAAAACTATTCCCAAATTTGCCATTCTCAAAATAACTAGTTTCTGGTATTTGAGGCCTACTTGAAATCTATCCCAAAAAGGATATCTTACATTAAAGGTATTGATAGTGTCATTCAGAAAAACCTAAGACACACGCTACCGTGCAGATAGAAGTCTGATTCTGAGATTAAACCTTAACCTGTCACACAGTGCAAAAAAAAACAGGTCTCACATTTCTATTCAAGCAAATCTGTACTGTTTTAGCTGCTCAAGTTATTTGTAGTGACCGTAAAAGCACACTTTTTTTTCTGGGTTGAAAAACTATTCCCAAATTTGCCATTCTCAAAATAACTAGTTTCTTGTATTTGAGGCCTACTTGAAATCTATCCCAAAAAGGATATCTTACATTGAAGGTATTGATAGTGTCATTCAGAAAAACCTAAGACACACTCTACCGTGCAGATAGATGTCTGATTCTGAGATTAAACCTTAACCTGTCACACAGTGCAAAAAAAAACAGGTCTCACATTTCTATTCAAGCAAATCTGTACTGTTTTAGCTGCTCAAGTTATTTGTAGTGACCGTAAAAGCACACTTTTTTTTCTGGGTTGAAAACTATTCCCAAATTTGCCATTCTCCAAATAACTAGTTTCTGGTATTTGAGGCCTACTTGAAATCTATCCCAAAAAGGATATCTTACATTGAAGGTATTGATAGTGTCATTCAGAAAAACCTAAGACACACGCTACCGTGCAGAAAGAAGTCTGATTCTGAGATTAAACCTTAACCTGTCACACAGTGAAAAAAAAACAGGTCTCACATTTCTATTCAAGCAAATCTGTACTGTTTTAGCTGCTCAAGTTATTTGTAGCGACCGTAAAAGCACACTTTTTTTTCTGGGTTGAAAAACTATTCCCAAATTTGCCATTCTCAAAATAACTAGTTTCTTGTATTTGAGGCCTACTTGAAATCTATCCCAAAAAGGATATCTTACATTGAAGGTATTGATAGTGTCATTCAGAAAAACCTAAGACACACTCTACCGTGCAGATAGAAGTCTGATTCTGAGATTAAACCTTAACCTGTCACACAGTGCAAAAAAAAACAGGTCTCACATTTCTATTCAAGCAAATCTGTACTGTTTTAGCTGCTCAAGTTATTTGTAGTGACCGTAAAAGCACACTTTTTTTTCTGGGTTGAAAAACTATTCCCAAATTTGCCATTCTCAAAATAACTAGCTTCTGGTATTTGAGGCCTACTTGAAATCTATCCCAAAAAGGATATCTTACATTGAAGGTATTGATAGTGTCATTCAGAAAAACCTAAGACACACGCTACCGTGCAGATAGAAGTCTGATTCTGAGATTAAACCTTAACCTGTCACACAGTGCAAAAAAAAACAGGTCTCACATTTCTATTCAAGCAAATCTGTACTGTTTTAGCTGCTCAAGTTATTTGTAGTGACCGTAAAAGCACACTTTTTTTTCTGGGTTGAAAAACTATTCCCAAATTTGCCATTCTCAAAATAACTAGTTTCTGGTATTTGAGGCCTACTTGAAATCTATCCCAAAAAGGATATCTTACATTGAAGGTATTGATAGTGTCATTCAGAAAAACCTAAGACACACGCTACCGTGCAGATAGAAGTCTGATTCTGAGATTAAACCTTAACCTGTCACACAGTGCAAAAAAAAACAGGTCTCACATTTCTATTCAAGCAAATCTGTACTGTTTTAGCTGCTCAAGTTATTTGTAGCGACCGTAAAAGCACACATTTTTTTCTGGGTTGAAAAACTATTCCCAAATTTGCCATTCTCAAAATAACTAGTTTCTTGTATTTGAGGCCTACTTGAAATCTATCCCAAAAAGGATATCTTACATTGAAGGTATTGATAGTGTCATTCAGAAAAACCTAAGACACACTCTACCGTGCAGATAGAAGTCTGATTCTGAGATTAAACCTTAACCTGTCACACAGTGCAAAAAAAAACAGGTCTCACATTTCTATTCAAGCAAATCTGTACTGTTTTAGCTGCTCAAGTTATTTGTAGTGACCGTAAAAGCACACTTTTTTTTCTGGGTTGAAAAACTATTCCCAAATTTGCCATTCTCAAAATAACTAGTTTCTGGTATTTGAGGCCTACTTGAAATCTATCCCAAAAAGGATATCTTACATTGAAGGTATTGATAGTGTCATTCAGAAAAACCTAAGACACACGCTACCGTGCAGATAGAAGTCTGATTCTGAGATTAAACCTTAACCTGTCACACAGTGCAAAAAAAAACAGGTCTCACATTTCTATTCAAGCAAATCTGTACTGTTTTAGCTGCTCAAGTTATTTGTAGTGACCGTAAAAGCACACTTTTTTTTCTGGGTTGAAAAACTATTCCCAAATTTGCCATTCTCAAAATAACTAGTTTCTGGTATTTGAGGCCTACTTGAAATCTATCCCAAAAAGGATATCTTACATTGAAGGTATTGATAGTGTCATTCAGAAAAACCTAAGACACACGCTACCGTGCAGATAGAAGTCTGATTCTGAGATTAAACCTTAACCTGTCACACAGTGCAAAAAAAAACAGGTCTCACATTTCTATTCAAGCAAATCTGTACTGTTTTAGCTGCTCAAGTTATTTGTAGCGACCGTAAAAGCACACATTTTTTTCTGGGTTGAAAAACTATTCCCAAATTTGCCATTCTCAAAATAACTAGTTTCTTGTATTTAAGGCCTACTTGAAATCTATCCCAAAAAGGATATCTTACATTGAAGGTATTGATAGTGTCATTCAGAAAAACCTAAGACACACTCTACCGTGCAGATAGAAGTCTGATTCTGTGATTAAACCTTAACCTGTCACACAATGCAAAAAAAAACAGGTCTCACATTTCTATTCAAGCAAATCTGTACTGTTTTAGCTGCTCAAGTTATTTGTAGTGACCGTAAAAGCACACTTTTTTTTCTGGGTTGAAAAACTATTCCCAAATTTGCCATTCTCAAAATAACTAGTTTCTGGTATTTGAGGCCTACTTGAAATCTATCCCAAAAAGGATATCTTACATTGAAGGTATTGATAGTGTCATTCAGAAAAACCTAAGACACACGCTACCGTGCAGATAGAAGTCTGATTCTGAGATTAAACCTTAACCTGTCAGACAGTGCAAAAAAAAAAACAGGTCTCACATTTCTATTCAAGCAAATCTGTACTGTTTTAGCTGCTCAAGTTATTTGTAGTGACCGTAAAAGCACACTTTTTTTTCTGGGTTGAAAAACTATTCCCAAATTTGCCATTCTCAAAATAACTAGTTTCTGGTATTTGAGGCCTACTTGAAATCTATCCCAAAAAGGATATCTTACATTGAAGGTATTGATAGTGTCATTCAGAAAAATCTAAGACACACGCTACCGTGCAGATAGAAGTCTGATTCTGAGATTAAACCTTAACCTGTCACACAGTGCGAAAAAAAACAGGTCTCACATTTCTATTCAAGCAAATCTGTACTGTTTTAGCTGCTCAAGTTATTTGTAGCGACCGTAAAAGCACACTTTTTTTTCTGGGTTGAAAAACTATTCCCAAATTTGCCATTCTCAAAATTATGGTGAATGGGAACAATGAGGAAAACATCTAATAAGGGACGCGGACGCGGACGTGGACATGGTCTTGGTGGTGTTAGTGGACCCTCTGGTGCTGGGAGAGGACGTGGCCGTTCTGCCACAGCCACACGTCCTAGTGTACCAACTACCTCAGGTCCCAGTAGCCGCCAGAATTTACAGGGATATTTGGTGGGGCCCAATGCCGTTCTAAGGATGGTAAGGCCTGAGCAGGTACAGGCATTAGTCAATTGGGTGGCCGACAGTGCATCCAGCACGTTCACATTATCTCCCACCCAGTCTTCTGCAGAAAGCGCACAGATGGCGCATGAAAACCAAGCCCATCAGTCTGTCACATCATTCCCATGCATATCAGGGAAACTGTCTGAGCCTCAAGTTATGCAGCAGTCTCTTATGCTGTTTGAAGACTCTGCTGCCAGGGTTTCCCAAGGGCATCCACCCAGCTCTTCACCAGGGGTGGAAGAGATAGAATGCACTAACGCACAACCACTTATGTTTCCTGATGATGAGGACATGGGAATACCACCTCAGCACGTCTCTGATGATGACGAAACACAGGTGCCAACTGCTGCGTCTTTCTGCAGTGTGCAGACTAAACAGGAGGTCAGGGGTCAAGACTGGGTGGAAGACGATGCAGGGGACGATGAGGTCCTAGACTCCACATGGAATGAAGGTCGTGCCACTGACTTTCACAGTTCGGAGGAAGAGGCAGTGGTGAGACCGAGCCAACAGCGTAGCAAAAGAGGGAGCAGTGGGCAAAATCAGAACACCCGCCGCCAAGAGACTCCGCCTGCTACTGACCACCGCCATCTGGGACCGAGCACCCCAAAGGCAGCTTCAAGGAGTTCCCTGGCATGGCACTTCTTCAAACAATGTGCTGATGACAAGACCCGAGTGGTTTGCACACTGTGCCATCAGAGCCTGAAGCGAGGCATTAACGTTCTGAACCTTAGCACAACCTGCATGACCAGGCACCTGCATGCAAAGCATGAACTGCAGTGGAGTAAACACCTTAAAAACAAGGAAGTCACTCAGGCTCCCCCTGCTGCCTCTTCTGCTGCTGCCGCCTCGGCCTCTTCTGCTGCTGCCGCCGCCTCGGCCTCTTCTGCTGCTGCTGCCGCCGCCTCGGCCTCTTCCTCTGCCTTTGGAGGAACGTTGGCACCTGCCGCCCAGCAAACATGGGATGTACCACCAACACCACCACCTGCGTCACCAAGCATCTCAACCATGTCACACGGCAGCGTTCAGCTCTCCATCTCACAAACATTTGAGAGAAAGCGTAAATTCCCACCTAGCCACCCTCGATCCCTGGCCCTCAATGCCAGCATTTCTAAACTACTGGCCTATGAAATGCTGTCATTTAGGCTGGTGGACACACACAGCTTCAAACAGCTCATGTCACTTGCTGTCCCACAGTATGTTGTTCCCAGCCGCCACTACTTCTCCAAGAGAGCCGTGCCTTCCCTGCACAAACAAGTGTCCGATAAAATCAAGTGTGCACTGCGCAACGCCATCTGTGGCAAGGTCCACCTAACCACAGATACGTGGACCAGTAAGCACGGCCAGGGACGCTATATCTCCCTAACTGCACACTGGGTAAATGTGGTGGCGGCTGGGCCCCAGGCGGAGAGCTGTTTGGCGCACGTCCTTCTGCCGCCAAGGATCGCAGGGCAACATTCTTTGCCTCCTGTCTCCTCCTCCTCCTACTCAGCTTCCTCCTCCTCTTCTTCCACCTGCTCATCCAGTCAGCCACACACCTTCACCACCAACTTCAGCACAGCACGGGGTAAACGTCAGCAGGCCATTCTGAAACTCATATGTTTGGGGGACAGGCCCCACACCGCACAGGAGTTGTGGCGGGGTATAGAACAACAGACCGACGAGTGGTTGCTGCCGGTGAGCCTCAAGCCCGGCCTGGTGGTGTGCGATAATGGGCGAAATCTCGTTGCAGCTCTGGGACTAGCCGGTTTAACGCACATCCCTTACCTGGCGCATGTGCTGAATTTGGTGGTGCAGAAGTTCATTCGCAACTACCCCGACATGTCAGAGCTGCTGCATAAAGTGCGGGCCGTCTGTAGTGCGGGCCGTCTGTTCGCGCTTCCGGCGTTCACACCCTGCCGCTGCTCGCCTGTCTGCGCTACAGCATAACTTCCGCCTTCCCGCTCACCGCCTCATGTGCGACGTACCCACCAGGTGGAACTCCACCTTGCGTATGCTGGACAGACTATGCGAGCAGCAGCAGGCCATAGTGGAGTTTCAGCTGCAGCACGCACGGGTCAGTCGCACTGTGGATCAGACACACTTCACCACCAATGACTGGGCCTCCATGCGAGACCTGTGTGCCCTGTTGCGCTGTTTCGAGTACTCCACCAACATGGCCAGTGGCGATGACGCCGTTATCAGCGTTACAATACCACTTCTATGTCTCCTTGAGAAAACACTTAGGGCGATGATGGAAGAGGAGGTGGCCCAGGAGGAAGAGGAGGAAGAGGGGTCATTTTTAGCACTTTCAGGCCAGTCTCTTCGAAGTGACTCAGAGGGAGGTTTTTTGCAACACCAGAGGCCAGGTACAAATGTGGCCAGACAGGGCACACTACTGGAGGACGAGGAGGACGAGGATGAGGAGGAGGTGGAGGAGGATGAGGATGAAGCATGTTCACAGCGGGGTGGCACCCAAAGCAGCTCGGGCCCATCACTGGTGCGTGGCTGGGGGGAAACACAGGACGATGACGATACGCCTCCCACAGATGACAGCTTGTCCTTAACTCTGGGCAGCCTGGCACACATGAGCGACTACATGCTGCAGTGCCTGCGCAACGAAAGCAGAGTTGCCCACATTTTAACGTGTGCGGACTACTGGGTTGCCACCCTGCTGGATCCCCGGTACAAAGACAATGTGCCCACCTTACTTCCTACACTGGAGCGTGATAGGAAGATGCGCGAGTACAAGCGCACGTTGGTAGACGCGCTACTGAGAGCATTCCCAAATGTCACAGGGGAACCAGTGGAAGCCCAAGGCGAAGGCAGAGGAGGAGCAACAGGTCGCCAACGCAGCTGTGTCACACCCAGCTCTTCTGAGGGCAGGGTTAGCATGGCAGAGATGTGGAAAAGTTTCGTCAACACGCCACAAATAAGCAGGAGGCAACATTTCACTAACATGGTGGAACAGTACCTGTGCACACCCCTCCACGTACTGACTGATGGTTCGGCCCCATTCAACTTCTGGGTCTCCAAATTGTCCACGTGGCCAGAGCTAGCCTTTTATGCCTTGGAGGTGCTGGCCTGCCCGGCGGCCAGCGTTTTGTCTGAACATGTATTCAGCACGGCAGGGGGCGTCATTACAGACAAACGCAGCCGCCTGTCTACAGCCAATGTGGACAAGCTGACGTTCATAAAAATGAACTAGGCATGGATCCCACAGGACCTGTCCATCCCTTGTGCAGATTAGATATTAACTACATCCTCTTAACAATATATTATTCTACTCCAGGGCACTTCCTCATTCAATACTATTTTTAATTTCATTTTACCATTATATTGCGGGGCAACCCAAAGTTGAATGAACCTCTCCTCTGTCTGGGTGCCGGGGCCTAAATGTGTGACAGTGGCCTGTTCCAGTGGTGGGTGACTTGAAGCCTGATTCTCTGCTATGATATGAAGACTGATTCTGTGCTGACATAAGGCCAGATTCTCTGTTATGGGACCTCTCTCCTCTGCCTGGGTGCCTGGGCCTAAATGTGTGACAGTGGCCTGTTCCAGTGGTGGGTGACGTGATGCCTGATTCTCTGCTATGACATGAAGACAGATTCTGTGCTGACATCAGGCCAGATTCTCTGTTACAGGACCTCTCTCCTCTGTCTGGGTGCCGGGGCCTAAATGTGTGACAGTGGCCTGTTCCAGTGGTGGGTGACGTGAAGCCTGATTCTCTGCTATGACATGAAGACTGATTCTGCGCTGACATAAGGCCAGATTCTCTGTTACGGGACCTCTCTCCTCTGCCTGGGTGCCTGGGCCTAAATGTGTGACAGTGGCCTGTTCCAGTGGTGGGTGACGTGAAGCCTGATTCTCTGCTATGACATGAAGACTGATTCTGCGCTGACATAAGGCCAGATTCTCTGTTACGGGACCTCTCTCCTCTGCCTGGGTGCCTGGGCCTAAATGTGTGACAGTGGCCTGTTCCAGTGGTGGGTGACATGATGCCTGATTCTCTGCTATGACATGAAGACAGATTCTGTGCTGACATAAGGCCAGATTCTCTGTTACGGGACCTCTCTCCTCTGCCTGGGTGCCTGGGCCTAAATGTGTGACAGTGGCCTGTTCCAGTGGTGGGTGACGTGAAGCCTGATTCTCTGCTATGACATGAAGACTGATTCTGCGCTGACATAAGGCCAGATTCTCTGTTACGGGACCTCTCTCCTCTGCCTGGGTGCCTGGGCCTAAATGTGTGACAGTGGCCTGTTCCAGTGGTGGGTGACGTGATGCCTGATTCTCTGCTATGACATGAAGACAGATTCTGTGCTGACATAAGGCCAGATTCTCTGTTACAGGACCTCTCTCCTCTGTCTGGGTGCCGGGGCCTAAATGTGTGACAGTGGCCTGTTCCAGTGGTGGGTGACGTGAAGCCTGATACTCTGCTATGATATGAAGACTGATTCTGCGCTGACATAAGGCCAGATTCTCTGTTACGGGACCTCTCTCCTCTGCCTGGGTGCCTGGGCCTAAATGTGTGACAGTGGCCTGTTCCAGTGGTGGGTGACGTGATGCCTGATTCTCTGCTATGACATGAAGACAGATTCTGTGCTGACATCAGGCCAGATTCTCTGTTACAGGACCTCTCTCCTCTGTCTGGGTGCCGGGGCCTAAATGTGTGACAGTGGCCTGTTCCAGTGGTGGGTGACGTGAAGCCTGATACTCTGCTATGACATGTAGACTGAATCTGCGCTGACATAAGGCCAGATTCTCTGTTACAGGACCTCTCTCCTCTGCCTGGGTGCCTGGGCCTAAATGTGTGACAGTGGCCTGTTCCAGTGGTGGGTGACGTGATGCCTGATTCTCTGCTATGACATGAAGACAGATTCTGTGCTGACATAAGGCCAGATTCTCTGTTACGGGACCTCTCTCCTCTGCCTGGGTGCCTGGGCCTAAATGTGTGACAGTGGCCTGTTCCAGTGGTGGGTGACGTGAAGCCTGATTCTCTGCTATGACATGAAGACTGATTCTGCGCTGACATAAGGCCAGATTCTCTGTTACGGGACCTCTCTCCTCTGCCTTGGTGCCTGGGCCTAAATGTGTGACAGTGGCCTGTTCCAGTGGTGGGTGACGTGATGCCTGATTCTCTGCTATGACATGAAGACAGATTCTGTGCTGACATAAGGCCAGATTCTCTGTTACGGGACCTCTCTCCTCTGCCTGGGTGCCTGGGCCTAAATGTGTGACAGTGGCCTGTTCAAGTGGTGGGTGACGTGATGCCTGATTCTCTGCTATGACATGAAGACAGATTCTGTGCTGACATAAGGCCAGATTCTCTGTTACGGGACCTCTCTCCTCTGCCTGGGTGCCTGGGCCTAAATGTGTGACAGTGGCCTGTTCCAGTGGTGGGTGATGTGAAGCCTGATTCTCTGCTATGACATGAAGACTGATTCTGCGCTGACATAAGGCCAGATTGTCACTACCAGAGCTTGGAGAAGTTCTCACTGCTCTGTTTCTCCGCCCCTGGGATGAGGTCATTACTTTCTGTTTCCTTCCTTCCAGCTGTTCCTCCTATGTTTGATTTCTCTGCCTTTATATCACCCCTCCTCCTTTTGTAGAGTGTGGATTATATTTCTCATTTGAGTTGTAGCTCTTGCTTGAGTCTCTTCACTTGTATGCTATCTTTTCACTGGACCTTTGTTCTGCTGCAGCAAGTACTCCGGATATTGCCACCTGTCTTTGGATCCGTCTTCTCTGCTGCCGCAGCACCTTCAGCTAAGTGTGCAGACATTGTAGTGTTTCTGTTTGTTTTCTGACCGGATCCGAGGCGACCACGGTTCCCTCCATATACTGAGCAGGGCACCGGTGGCCGTGCCCCTTCCACTATTGTAGGGGTTACAGTGGTCATCAGTCTTAGGTACGCGGGCATGCCTCGTTCCACTATTAGGATCCGGGTATGTGCTTAGCAGCATAGGGAAAGCTTTGAGGGTCTGACAGGGATCACCCTTTATCCTCCCTAGTTTGGGTCCGGTCAGTGGCTCTATTTTCTGTGTATGCTCTAGTTGCTCACTTACAGCCGTGACATTATAATCCACCAAAACCGTTTTTTTTTTTACATCCGCTTTCTGGCCTGGTTGACCGCATGCAGGGTCTTTCTTTGGAGGTAGCGGATCTCCGTCAATCTATGACTAAGCTTCAAGCATTGGGCTCTGCTCCGGCCCATGGAGTCTATTGCGAGCCAAAGGTCTCACTTCCGGAAACGTTCTCCTGGGGCAGTGAGAATTTTGTTCGCTTCAGAGAGGCATGCAAACTCCACTTTTGCTTGTGTCCCCATTCCTCTGGTAATGAAGAGCAGAGGGTGAGGATTGCCATCTCCCTGCTCAGGGGTAATGCTCAGATTTGGGCATTTTTGCTGCCATCAGGGGATCCCTCCCTTCGATCCGTGGAAAGATTTTTTGTGGCCCTGGGGCAGATATATGATGACCCGGATCGTGTTGCGCTGGCCGAATCTAACTTACGTTTTTTATGCCAGAACAAACTGTCTGCTGAGTTTTATTGTTCTGAATTTCGGAGATGGCAGCTGATTTAGGTTGGAATGATGCTGCACTCCGGAGTCACTTCTGTCATGGTCTCTCAGAGAGATTGAAAGATGTGTTTGCTTTCCATGAGAGACCAACGTCCTTAGAGTCTGCCATGTCATTGGCGGTACGCCTTGACAGGCGTCTAAGAGAAAGAAACGAGACCTCTCTGTCCAGCCATTGTCAGTCTAGGGGCAGTGGTGCGGACTCATTCAGTGTGCAAGGGCCTCATCCTGTCTTGGTCCCCTCTGAGGAGGAGCCCATGCAGCTAGGTTGACTTGCCCCTGATAAAAGAGGATTTAGTCCTCAGAGTATGGTGTGTTTTTGTTGTGGGGGCATAGGTCATTTGGCAAATGTTTGTCCGTCTAGGAGATTCTTGAACTGTACTAAGAGCGATAATAAGAGAAAAACCTCAAAAGGTAAATCGTCAAACTCTGCTTCATCTGCTACTTTGGGCAAAGTTGATGTAGGAATTGATGCTTTTCCTCTGACCTGCAGCTCCCGTTTTCTCCTGTCTGCCAGGGTGGCGCTAGAGAGCAAAGTCATTTCTTGTGAGATTTTTGTCGATAGTGGAGCGGCCGTCAATCTTATTG